>NC_090444.1:862173495-862473495 GCF_031143425.1 Pleurodeles waltl | reverse complement strand
TTAGTCATCGCCACCATTTGGAGAGACCTGGGTTGCATTTCAAAGGCGGCAAGGTCTTTGAAGCATCCCGCCCTGGAATGTTCATCCGGCTCTGGATGAGGTGTTATGACCTCCGCCCAGAGCAGGCCTTTGTTCTGGGCCCCTGAGAGCGTTGCCCTTCCCCAGCTACATGATGGCTTCTCTGAATCCGGGGATGTTTGGTATGAAATATCTCAGAATAAAAAACCCTCACTGAACCCAATGATGGATTTATTAATCAATGCACTCAGAGGGAACCTTAGAGGTGCCCCTAAAAACTTACCCAGCTACTGGTGTGTTGGTACAAACCAGTGCTGCTACTCTAGACTGAGTTCTGGCACAAGCAGGTCCTCATCCTGGCTGCTACATTTCTGAGCAAGGCTGCGTCCAGCTCCTGCTGTAGGACTTGGTCACAAATGCAGCCCCAGGAGATTAGATCAGGTCTGGAGAGGCCATCATTGCCCATGAGGGGTAGAATAGGAGGCTGCCGCCGGAGATGTGTGGCCGAGAGAGAGCCGAGCAGCACACTGGAGGCAGCTGCAGCAAATTTTCAGGGGCAGCTTCATGACCCTGTTTACCTATGAGGAGATGGGAACCAGGAGAGGTCTCCCTGCCGGCAAGGGAAGTGTGCAGGCCTGTCCCCGTCTTCCCGGCCAAACCACAGGGATCTGCACGCTTGCGGGCAGCCACACAGTCGGAGCCTGCACACAAGGAGATCAGGAGAGGTCTCCCCGCCGACGTAGTAGGTGCGTGGGACCTCCCTTCTTTTTTTTTCTCAGCGGTATTTCACCAGGGAGCCCGCAGGACGGGGAAAAAACCTCGAAGGTCCCTTGTCTGCTAAGCCCGTCCCCTTCCGAGCTGCACTCTGTGTTAGACGTGGGCAGGTGGCCCAATAACCCAAGCCGGGGGGCGGGAACAATCTACTGCATGTGGTACAGTATAATTGTAGGGGCACAGTATTCCTGCAGCACTAATGGTAATATGTGACCGCTGCCTGTCATGTCCTGATGTTATCTATATACTGTTTTTACTCTCTGAGAGAAACATGTATATTTTCAGGATTTGCATCGCCAGCATTAAGGGAAGGCATGTAAGGTTTTATGACATATGCAATATGGGAACGTTTCGCCTGATTCTTGCATTTGTAATGATGATGTTCTGACAACCGCTTGCTTAGGAGAGTATCACTGATTTATGTCGTTTTTGGTCTAATGTTTTATGCAATACAGTTTTTTTTTAATATAACTTGTTGTGGAGTTTTCTTTCTGGTGTATTTATTGTGTCACTGGGTTGTGTGTTGTACAGGCGCTTTACACATTACCTCTGGGATAAGCCTGACTGCTCCTGCCAAGCTACCAAGGGGGTGAGCAGGGGTTATCTTAGGTGTGTAGCTCCCTTGCCTTTACTAGAATGGTGGGTACTGCTAGGCTGATGTGCCTATCCTAGCCAACCAGAATCCCCATTTCTAACAGTGGGTTATGTGAGGGGTCCCTGAGGCTGGTACAATTGGTGCTGCAGCCCTAAGAGACCTTCTTTAGTACCCCAGGGCCTAGACACCAGGGGTAGCATTTACTAGGAACTTACAGTGGTAGCTAAAGGGTTTGCCAATTGTGCAAAACAACTGTGCAGTTTTGGTGAAAAAGATCTGACACTCAAGACCTGTTTAGCAGGGACCCATGCACAGTCAAAGCCACATCAGAAAAAGGCAAAACGTTGGGGACAACCATGTCAAAAAGGGTGCTTTCCAACACCACTATACTGTTGAACCCCCCCCACCAGCAATCATGGGGATCTGAGCCATTGAGGCTAATTGTGTCAAAACCGTAATATGGCATTAAATATTCAACTACTGTTGTTGATCTTGGCACTGCGTTCAATGCCACTATTTCACAGTGGATGCCGAAAACGCTTTTGAGAGCCTGGAATGGAATTACCTAGCTGAAGTAATTAAGCACTTTCACTTGGGTGAGGGTTTCTTCCACTGAGTTCAATTGCTCTATGCATGTTCAAGTGCCCGAGTGCAGACAGGCAAATACATCTCACCTAGTTATGAGATTGAGCGTGGCACCAGACAGGGCTGCCCTCTCTCGCCATTGTTATTTGCTTTAGCAATAGAGCCCGTGATGCTGAGAGCCTGACAGGGTCACGATTACCGGTACCCATTGGTTCTAGGGATACCTCAATATATTGCTATCTACGCCGACAACATCCTGCTGTTTTTCCAGGATGGCCATGAGGATCTGATGGGTGCCCGGACTTTACTGGAAGGGTTTGGCTTTCTATCGGGCCTCGGGGTCAACTGGTTAAAATCCAATTTATTTCCAGTCTGCCCAGGTGTACACTCTCCCCCATCGTTGGGCAACCTGGTTTGGAAGCCAAACTGCATAACATATCTCGGAGTGAGAATCTACCATCCGCACTGAAGCAAAGCATGGAGTTCTTGAGCTCAGTCCCTCCATCTGTGATGAGGAGAATTGCACTACTGAAAATTAACGCATTGCTCCGATTACTCTATTATTTCACGACCTTACTTAAGAAAATCCCTTGTGCGCTCTTTAAAGACCTAAACTCATTGGCCATCGCCTTTGTGTGGGGGTTGGGCCTGCAGACGGGTGGCGCTTTCCACACTGCAATGCCCTAGGGCATTGGGGTGCCTGGCAGCCCCAGACTTTGAAATTTACTATCTTGCTGCACAATTGCAGTACTTTGCAAAGTGGTTAAGGGGCCAACAGTGCCTGCCCATGAGAGACACTTGCGGGCTCCGGATGATTCCTTGCTGCTTCATCTCCTCCTGGGCTTGAAAAGGCCACACCAAGCTACTACTGGGGAATGTAAGGTGGAGTACTGTTGCCAAAGGTGTTTTGCATAGAACTAAGACTAAAAGGCCATATTCCCAGGACATTCCGATAGATTATTTGTCTACCCTTCCACTTGAGAAAAATTGCATGGGGCTACCACAACTCAAAAAGGCAGGGGTAGCCACAGTAGGGGATTTATTCTGCGATGGCACATTGCTGCCATATACAGATTTACGCACGGAGTTCGACTTACCACCTCACCCTTTTCTTGTTCATGAAGCACTGATAGCTGCAATAAGGAAACACTGGGGTGTGGGCGTCGGAACCCCCACACACAATGGGTGCACATATATTGCAACGCCGGCTGGCACTTTCAAGGCAATTGAGCGCCTCAATTGCAGGATACAAATGGACATCCTGCAGCTGTTAACAATCCCCAGACAGAAATGGGAAACAGATATAGGGAGGCCCTTTGAAGATAATAGATGGGACATTTTATTGGAACGAATACCAAAAATATCCAGGAATGCGAGGTTTAAACCAATTAAGTTTTACTTATTATACAGAGCTTACCTAAGATAAATAGAATTTTCTTCCTCACGGAGACCAAGTGCCCAAGATGCAACCTTCTTGGGGCAGATTTTATTGATATTCTGTGGTCCTGCCCAATGCTGACCACATACTGGCAGGAGGTCGTGGACACTCCCTCGGAAACAGCTGAGAGAGACATCCCCAGAGACCCTTCCTACTGCCTGTTGAGTGACTTTCCCCACACATCAAAGGTGAAAGTGACCAGCAAATTTGCAGATGTAGGCCTCATCCTGGCTAAGAGGGAGATAACTCATATTTGGAAGTCCACAAGAGGGGGCCAAAAGTGACCACATGGAAGAGGGAACTATTGAAATAGACAGATTATGAGGGCAAAGCCCTACTATTGGATGCGGGCCGTGACTGCCGTCCAGTAGACGGGGCCAGGGCATGGGTGGGTCTGGTAGAGGAACTTAAACAAGAAGTATCCGCTCAGGGGTCCTCCCCAACACACTCCACATAACATCACTGGATCAATCAGCTAAAGTTGGTCTGTGGTCAGGGGCTAAAATCCTGACGTATATTACTATGGGCCATATTTATGAAAAATTACGCAAAAATGCGCTAACACAGTTTTGGGTAGTTTTTCTTAACGCCGGCTAACGCCATTCCCTAGAGCCATCTTAGCGCCATATTTATTAAATGATGCAGGATGGCACTAAGGAATGGCTAGCGTCTGAAAAAAAAGACGCTAGCTGGTCAGGGATGACATTAGGGAAAATGGTACTGGTGGGTCTGAAATAACGTTAAGATGGTTAGTGGCAAAAAAATCCACTAACCAGCCTAGCGTCATTTTATGATGCACTAGCAGGCAAAAAATGAATACTGTCTGAGTGTAGACAATAGTCATTACCACCACCCCAATGCCCACCGCAGGGTACTATTGTCCCCTGGGCAAGCCGAACATACCTAGTGCCAGGCTCCATGCGAGGGGCCCGAATGGCATTTAAAGAAAATATATATTATTCTTACCTAAACTTACCTGGGATAGGGTCCCCCTCCTGTAGTGTCCCTGTGGTGTGGGTGGTGGTGTTCCTGGAGCTTGGGGTGGGCATCTTTGTGCCCATTCCATGGTGTTTTACCATGGAAATGGGCCTACCTGCACCCTAACGCCTGGTCTGACCCAGGCGTTAAGTAATTGCGCTAAGCGGGCTTAGCACCATTATTAAGTTCTGCCTCCTCTTTGTGCGTCGTTTCTGCACCTGGAGATAAATATGGCACTAGGAAATTAGCGTTGTGTTTAGGATGGGAACGCCTACCTTGTATCTCATTGATGCTAGGTGGTTTTGCGCATCCTGAACATGGCACTAACTCCAATATTTTGACGCTAGACTGGTCTAGCGTAAAAATATAAATATGGAGTTAGGTTACTGCTGTTTTAGCGCCAAACGTAATGGCACTAAATCGACTCTAACCATCCATAAATATGGCCCTATATGTTTTCACATTGGGCTTGGAAAGTTGAATCATACCACTGCACCTCTCTGCGTGCAGGGGGAAAGTTTGCGAGAGGGAGATGGGAGGTAGGTTAGGTAGGATTGCCATGCAAAACATATATCGTCCTGATGTTATTTTATGAGTTGGATATACAGTATCTGATACAGTTTCTGCGTGTGGATCTCACAATTGCTATTGCTATTGTATACCAGTAAAATCTGTTTTAAAAAAAGTGTGTCAAAATCCTATTGCAAAATAAAGATTGGTCACCCCTGGGAGCATATATAGTGGCTAAAACTAATTGTATTCTATCTAGTCTACAACTGACAATGACAAAACAACCTTTTGTGTCCGTGACTGCTTTACAGCCTAGAAATGGACTCCAGCACGAATACAGATTAAAGTGTCTCTGGAGGATGCTGAGAAGTCTGTGTAAAACAGGTGCCCCCTCCAAAGTTGCGGTACCCTTCTTTCTTTGTGAGATGGTCCCTCTGAGACATGCAATATAAGCCCCTGTCTCTTGCTATATTTTGTATCTCTTAGCAATATCATTTATATTCCCAGACATTTCACATGACAAATTTAAATGTAACCAGGCAACTCATGAGAATTCAACAAATGGTGTGACTCGCTAGACCAGATCCAGGATCAAAGTGGTAGCCCCATCACATGTAAACATAGCACAACCATTTAGTTGTGACATAAGCAAATAGCTCAGTTTAGCAATTAGTGACCCACGGAGAACACCTGTCAAACCCCACCCTTATTTTGAAAGGCAGTGGTCCCATTTCCACAAACAACCTAAAAAGAAAATCACAAGCATCCCAGTATCCAATATTTGGAATTTGAGCAGGAGGGGTGGCTCGTTAGTCTCATCTCCTCCGCTGGTTACATTCAAGCTTCTAAGAAACAATTTCGAAACGTTCTGCAGACTAATCATCAGTCAGTTCAATTAAGCCAACAGGGAAGCTGTATCTCTATGTGAAAGGTGCTACCACAGTTCTAATCGTACAGCGGTGTCAAATAAGATCATCTGCTGATCTCAGAATGATGTCCAGAGTAGACCCTTCACCATCGGACAAGCAACGTGAGTTTTGCACTTGAGTCGTGGCCAGCCATGTCCATAGAGTCCCAATTTGTCAGTCTACTATGACATAGACTACTGTTGCCGCCGGCTTTGCTCGCACTCTTTGTGCCTAATGTTGAGTTACCTTATGTGCTCGTGACTTTCTTCTCCTTGTTCTTTTTGGTTTCTGGAGCTGATGGCTAGATGGCTATTTACTGTATTTCCTAGTCCGCGTATTATCTCTGTCCTATACGAAGCTAATTTCGAGGCTGTGATGAAGTGGGTTTTGTCGTGGATCATCATTTTAAATTTGGGTATGAATGGGTTTATGCACCAATTTCTGGGCCATCTCGTCCTTTAATGTCATTGGCGTACGCTAGAAGGGGAACTCTGTATAAGTGGCGTTATGTGAGAGGGAGCTATGTGTGAGAGGTGCTGTTTATGACAGAAGGTCCCATGAGAAAATAGGTGCTGTGTATGAAAGGTTGCTGAGGGAGAGGAAGTGATGTGTGTGAAAGTGAAGGGGTACTTTGCTTTGTATTTATATGAAAATTAGCTTCGTAAAGGTGAGTGTTCTGCGGAATATAAGATGCTGTGTTTGGACTAAAGAAAGGACAGTAATGTTTCAGTGGGGGTGTAAATGTTAAGAAGTGGGGAGCAATGATTGTTGCATTGAACAGTTGCCGTGTGCCGTTTAATGATGTGTTACTTTTAAGGCATGATTAATTTGCATCTATTTGGACTTGCAGAGAATATGTGCACTCGCTAGTTGTGAGGCGCTCTTTCTGAAATGCTCTGTACTATAAGAGATGCTGTCCATGGAGCACTTGTACCTAAATACATCTTTAGCCTGATATGTGTTCTCTTCTTGTGGACAGTGTTCCTCTGAGCATGTTTCATCATTTAATAACATTAACATGGTCTACATCTTAATACGCAAATGAATTACGTAAAATACCACACAAAAAGTACAAATGAATGCCACAAAATGGTATAGCCATCTTGAATCAGCCACTGCATTTGTCAGTAGACCCCGCATATTCACGTCAGACATTGGAGGCCTATTGTGATTACCCTCTCTCTGTTTATCAAAGCCTTCTTTAATCCAAACACCACTGTATGCTTCACTTCACCTGGTGACTCAGCCTTAGTTTCTGCAGCAGGCACCTTTATTTGTTTTCTTCCTACACCAGTTTCTGTGAAGTCATACATTTGAAAAATGTAGTGAAACTGCAGTTCTTTCTAACAGAGGGACAGCTTTTAAATAAGGAAATATGCAGTGAACTTTCTGGTTATTATGTATGTATGTGGTATTTCTATACTTCGAACCTAGCCAAAAGGCACTGGAACACTGTACAGGGTCAAAGGGAAGCATACAGTCAATGAGATAGATAGCTGATTTGTGGACTGTTAACACATTGTGATGAAGTGTTCTTAAAAGAGCTGCATCTTCAACTCTTCTAAGTTGAAGCAGTGTTAGACAGTTCTGATGGATACGTGGATGTTGTCCCAGATTGTAGGTGCATAGAAAGAAATGGTTGCAGTGTTTTTATTTTTTTCTACACTTCTCAGTCTCCAGTCTGATGGGTGTCCTGGGTGCAGGTGTGCTGAGAGCCAACAGAGAGTGTGAGCTTGTTTACATATAAGTGGGGGTACTGGAACAGTTTGCTTGTAACTGATGCAGTTGGATTTGAAGATGGTGAGGGTCAGTAAGGAAAGCCAAAGGAGTTTCAACAGGATGCCAAAGACATGATCATATTTCTTCAGGCCCTGGATAAGACATGCTGCAGCATGTAGGATGCCTCTTAGAGATGCCAGTGTAGAGTCTGAGTCCTTGGTCCAGGGTGTTACCACCAACTATTCAGAATACTGTCTGCGGATCAATCTTCAATGCCGTCTGCACTTCTAGACTCTGCTGCGGGGCCTGCCCTGACTCGCAGGTCCCACAGCCAACCTGACTTCAAAGCGGGTACCATGATCTATGTCAGTTCCTGATGCATCAACGCTGCCACCCTCGCAACCAACATCATAGAAAAAACATTGGGGGTCATTATGACCCCCGGCAGTGTGTTAATGTGGCGTTAGTACGGCCAACAGGCTGGCGATACATACCGCCACATTATGAGAATGGCGGGTTGGCTGCAGCCAAAGCCGCCACTTCTCCACTCATACTGCCATGGCAGTATCAGCTGCCGGGCCGGAGATGTCAATCTCCAGCCCGGTGGCCGGCATAGTACCGCCGGCAGCATTTTCAGCCTGCCTACAACCATGGTTTTCGTAGCGTTAGCAACCCGACGGAAACCATGGCGATAGACCTGTTCTGCTTTCCTGCTCTTATCTCATAACCGAGCTTACAGAACCTCTCTGGAATGCATTTTGAGTTTAAAGAAGACATTTATTGTTACTATTACTTCACCACGAGGTTCCTGAGAGACAAAATTAGTAGATTGGCAACACACGTTCAATAGTAGTCGCAGCAATGAAAGCAAAATATATCAAAGTACTTCTCAGTTGCAATGTACACAGCAAATACATGTGATTATATTATAGCATAACTTCAAAGCAAAGCATAAAAGTTAAAATTGCATCACCGTAGGGCCTATAGCTCAGCTTCATCTTTCTGGGGCTTCAAGTTGATAACTCCGTTCAACTGCGAGAAAGAGATTTTATACCCAAACGGGAGACAGGCAACTGACATCTCCGTTCCTGTCTGAAGTCAAAGCAGATTCAATCTAACTAACTCTGCCACTGTCCAGAGCCATCGTTCCAAAAACGTGCCCCCTCCTCTCAGAATCGGGAAAACTACGCAAGCCTTTGGAGACTGGCCAGATCTCCTAGACCCCTCCTCTTCCCAAGGCTGAGCAGAAAGGAAAACACCAAATGTACTCTCTCTTATCAGCTATAGTCTGGTGTGAAGAACACAGCTTGGTCTATCATGTGGAAAAACAGAGCTTGGAAAAACACAGCTCATCTGCAATGTCTCAACTGCAATGTCTAACCCCACGTTAAAGCCAATAGGCAGCTAACCTAAATATCAAATGTAATGTCTAATGTCATGTCAAAGCCAATAGGCAGCTAAACTGAATACAGAATGTAATGACTAATGCCATGTCAAAGCCAATAGGCAGCTAAACTGAATTCAGAATGTAATGTCTAATGCTATGTCAAAGCCAATAGGCAGCTGACCTGAATACAGAATGTAATGGCTAACTCCATGTTAAAGACAATAGGCAGCTAAACTGAACAAAACATATAGGTGGTCATTACAACCCTGGCGGACGGTGTTAAAGGTGCGGTAATACCGCAAACAGGCCAGCGGACAAAAAAAGGGAATTATGACCGTGGCGGAAACCGGCAACAAAGACAGCCACTTTAACACTCCGCCCGCCACGGCGGTACAGACAAGCAGCGCGGCGGTCATCGCCAACGGACAGGTGGAAGACAATGTACCGCCCACAGTATCACAACCCGCCAATCTGCCACCTTTTCCGGGGCGGATTCACCGTGGATAAAAACACGGCGGAAACTGCTGTTGCAATGGGAAAACGCTCACCTTAACACATCCCACGAGGAAGGAGGCCACCATGGAGCCGGAATTACAAATCCTACCTGCCCTTGTCTTCCTACTCATCTACAAACACCAGCGCCTGCGGCGGTGAAGACAACGGTGAGTACTGCACCTACGACATAGGGGATGGGGGAGGCAAAAGTAAGGGGGACACACACGCAACACCCCCACCCCCACCCTCGCACATTACAACACACACACCAAGGCATTTCCAAACATCACAGTAACAACCCACAACCCCCCTGGAAGAATGCAAACACAAAAGGAAATCAGTACAAACATTGTAATGTATCAAAATACATGTTTCAAATATCTACAGATATATATAAACTCATTCAAAAGTATATACATTACGAGAAGTAGTGCAGATATGCACATCTCAATGTCTGTGCACCACTGGGCCAAAAATGCATGGGCGAGGCCCACACAAGATACCTGTCCACAAACGGAGAGAACACTGCCGGGCATCTGAGAGAAATACAACAGGCACCTCAGGGGGAAAGGAAGGGGGGGCACCTCAGCCGGATTACAGCACCACGCCACATCCACGACGGGGCTCCATGCCCACTGATGTATCTTGGGGAGTGCAAAGCCACAGTCTCTCAAGTCTCTACAGTGGGTGGGTTGCCCACTGTTCAATCCTGGGGAGTGCAAAGCCACAGTCTCTCAAGTCTACAGTGGGTGGGTTGCCCACTGTTCCATCCTGGGGAGTGCAAAGCCACAGTCTCTCAAGTCTCTAAAGTGGGTGGGTTGCCCACTGTTCCATCCTGGGGAGTGCAAAGCCACAGTCTCTCAAGTCTCTAAAGTGGGTGGGTTGCCCACTGTTCAATCCTGGGGAGTGCAAAGCCACAGTCTCTCAAGTCTCTACAGTGGGTGGGTTGTCCACTGTTCCATCCTGGGGAGTGCAAAGCCACAGTCTCTCAAGTCTCTACAGTGAGTGGGTTGCCTACTGTTCAATCCTGGGGAGTGCAAAGCCACAGTCTCTCAAGTGGAGAACAGTCTCCACTGGTTCTGGAGGGGGACTGGTGCCAAGAGTGGTTCATCCTGTGCAGGACAGACTGAGTGGATGCCTTTCTCCACTGGTTCTGGAGGGGGACTGGTGCCCAGAGTGCTTCATCCTGTGCAGGACAGACTGAGTGGATGCCTTTCTCCACTGGTTCTGGAGGGGGACTGGTGCCCAGAGTGCTTCATCCTGTGAGGACAGACTGAGTGGATGCCTCTCTCCACTGGTTCTGGAGGGGGACTGGTGCCCAGAGTGCTTCATCCTGTTAAGGACAGAGGTAGTGGATGCATGTCTCCACTGGTTCTGGAGGGGGACTGGTTCCCAGAGTGCATCACTCTCCCCGTGACGGTCCCAGTTGCGTCACTGCCCCTGCCGCTCATGGGCTAGCGGTGCTTGCCATGGCGGTCTTTGCCCTGTTCAGCGGTGCTTGAGTTTGAAGTTTCTGACCTGTTCAGCGGTGCTTGCCATGGCGGTCTTTGCCCTGTTCAGCGATGCTTTGCCATGGCGGTCTCTGGGCTGTTCAGCGGTGCTCTGCCCTGTTCAGTGGTGCTTTGCCATGGCAGTCTCTGGGCTGTTCAGCGGTCTTTGCCCTGTTCAGCGGTGCTTTGCCATGGTGGTCTCTGGGCTGTTCAGCGGTGCTCTGCCCTGTTCAGCGGTGCTTTGCCATGGCGGTCTCTGGGCTGTTCAGCGGTCTTTGCCCTGTTCAGAGGTGCTTTGCCATGGCGGTCTCTGGGCTGTGCATTGGTGTGCGGCATGACGGTCCCTCATTGCCCAGTGGGGCTGTGGCAGCCGGGGCCCTCCTGGGCACTGACTCCGGCGGTGGCGGTGGTCTCCTGACCAGTGACGATACTTGTGCCCTCCTGGGCAATGACTCCGGCGGTGGTCTCCTGACCAGTGACGATACTCGTGCCCTCCTGGGCAATGACTCCGGCGGTGGTCTCCTGACCAATGACGATACTTGGGCCCTCCTGGGCAATGACTCCGGCGGTGGTTTCCTGACCAGTGACGACGGTGCTGGTGGTGGCATACTGCCCGCTGGGAAGGATGCCGCCCTTCTCTGCCGTGCTGCTCACACCAGGCTGTGCAGACTTCTTCTGGCCCTTCCCCACCTTTGGAGGAGTCACAGCTGACTCTGCAATCCCCCTGGGACCCTTGTGAGTAGTTTTGCCTCCAGGAGTCTTCACCCGGTCCCGTCGGCCACTTTCCAACTTGAGATGCTTTACAGGGAGTGGACTGGCAGTGCCTTGGCTCCGTGTCACACTGCCTGCCCTGGTGGCCGGTGCACTCCACACACCTGTAACACGCACCACTGGTACTGGAGTCTTTTTGGCTGAGGCGCTACAACGGGACTGATGACTTGGAGGGTTGGGGGTGGGGGCAAAGAGGTCAACGTTGCTGAGGGACAGTTTCTGACGAACACTGGGATGGGTAGCTGGAGGGGGTCTGGGAGTGGAGGAAGAGGAGGTGGTTGTAGGAGGCGTCACTTTAGGTGTTTTGGGTGCAGGTGCAGGTACTGGAGGCTGTCGTGAGGTGGATGGATGTTGGGTGTGTGGGTGCCCGCGTTTGTGTACTTTGGGATGGGGCGTAACAGACACACTGGGAGAGGACACAGGGGACGTGTAAATGGGAGTGGGGGTGGTGAGTGCAGGTGAGCAGGGTGTGGTGCTGGGTGTTCTGGTGCGAGTCCTAGTGCCTGTAGATGTAGTGCATGCAGGTGAGAGTGTAGACGATACTGGAAGGGAGGAGGAGACCACGAGGAGGGGGACACAGTGGAGGCAGTGGATGTTGTTGTGTCTGCATGTGGGTGATGCTTGTATGAGTGCCTGTGGGTTGTGTGGTGCCTATGTTTGCCTGAGCTACTTTTGGGTGTTGAGGTGTATACATGCTTGTCTGATGGTGTGCTTGGGACAGGCTGGGGTACAGGGGATTGGGTCTGGGTGGAGGAAGTTGGAAGGGGGAGGCTAGAGACAGGGACAATGGCTGCCATCAGTGCTGAGGCCAGAGATTGCAGGGTTCGATGATGGGCAGCCTGACCAGAATGAATGCCCTCCAGGAATGCATTAGTGTGTTGCAACTGCCTTTCTACACCCTAGATGGCATTCACAATGGTAGACTGCCCAACAGTGAGTGACCTGAGGAGGTCAATGGCCTCCTCACTGAGGGCAGCAGGGGTGACTGGGGCAGGGCCTGAGGTGCCTGGGGCGAAGGTGATGCCCATCCTCCTGGGTGACCGGGCACGGGGCGAACGCTGAGGGGCTGCTGAGAGGGCGGTGCTGGTAGGGGAGGTGGCGGCTGTACCTGTAGAAGTGGGGGGCACAGATGGTGCCGCCACCACAAGGGAGCTCCCATCGGCGGACGAGTCCGTGTCGCTGGTTGGTGATCCGATGACCGACGTGTAGCTCCCCTCGCCCTCTGTCCCACTGGTGCATTCTGAGTCCGTGGTGTGGCCCTCCATGGCCATGTGGGATGCAGCTCCCTCGTGCCCCGGTGCCACTGTACCTCCGCCTGATGATGCTGATGCACAAAAGAACATGGAGAGCAGAAAAAGGGGGAGGGGACGACAGAAGAAAGACAGGTTGAGTGCATTGCTTACCGCTACTGTTGGCGGACAATACAGACACAGCAGCCCCCTGCACTACGCCGTGCTCTTGGCCTCTTCTGATGCAATTGCTGGGATATGGCCTACATGGCTATGGTGGACATCTGCACACATGGATGCCACAGGGGCATCTATGCCTGTACCTGGCCCACTACTGAGGTGGGGTGGAGTGCCACATGCCCTGCATTACGGAGGGGCCTAGCCTACGTATTTTTGCCTGGCCTAGGTACACCCACAGCCATCCTCCCCCACCCAGACCCCTCAACTGCGCGCCAAATCCCCAGAATGAGAGTGTACTCACCCCCTTGTGTCTGCTGTGATGCCCTCAAGCGCCCATCGAACTCCGGGTAGGCCACCGCCAGGATCAGGAACATCAGGGGGGGTCATGGGGCGACGGGCACCCCTCCCATGTTGGGAGGCCATCCCCAGCTGAGCCTCCGCCGTCTTCTTGCTCCAGCGGTGAATGTCCTCCCATCTTTTCCGGCAGTGGGTGCCCCGTCTCTGGTGGACCCCCAGGGTCCGGACTTCTTTGGCGATGGCACGCCAAATGTCATTCTTCTGGTGGGCGCTGACCTACATGACATGCACAAGGGAAGAAGAGAAGTAATTACCAACTGCACCGCCCATGTGAGTGGCCCCCATCTCTACCCTTGTTATGTGGCACATGTATTCACATGCATTCATGTTCCCTGAACTCTGCCCCCTTCCCTCTTACAACTAGCCCTCTCCACCCGGGCATAGCCCATACAACGTGCTCCCTGTGTACTTACCTGTTGGTCTGGAGGACTGTAGAGTAGCGTGTACTGGGGGAGGACCCCGTCTACTAGCTTCTCCAACTCCTGAGCAGTGAAGGCAGGGGCCCTTTCCCCAGACGCAGCAGCCATTGTCTCTTCCAGACCCATGTCACAGCAGCACTTGCAGTGTAGGTCCTCTCCTGTCGAAGATCAGGTATCGAGTGATTGAACAGATAGAAAATGGCGGTGACGTCCGCGGCGGTGCGTATCATCACCGCCGGCGCACTTCGTCATTGGCTCCTGGGACCCATAGGGTTCAATGTTAACCGATGCAGCATTGCGCCACGGGCTACGACCGCCTACCGCGACGGGGTACAACGCCAGCGCAGTGACCTCACATTCCCATTGGCCCAGTTTAGAGGTCAGGCAGCCGCCATTTCAGGGGCCCACATGGCTTCATTTACTACTGCGTCACACATAGCTAGGCCTACACTCAACACATATACATGAAGTGTTTTGTGTCGTGTTCTGTGTATCTGTGGGTACATACCTGGGAATTTGTTGACTCTGTGGTCGCTGTTGTCCTTCCTAGGCACCGTCATCTGGGACATTTGAGAAGATGGCGGAATCCTCCGGTGTACCGACCGCTAGTGGACCAGTTGACAATGGAGGAGCGACATTTAATCGTCACCTACAGGTTTGACCGTGCCACTATCCAGGAACTATGTACCCAGTTGGAGCCAGACCTGATGTCACCAATCCGCCATCCCACTGGAATCCCCCCTGACGTGCAGGTGCTGTCAATGCTCCATTTCCTTGCTAGTGGGTCTTTTCAGACAACAGTGGCCATGGCATCAGGGATGTCCCAGCCTATGTTTTCCAACGTGTTGTCCAGAGTGTTGGCTGCCCTGCTGAAACACGTAAGGAGATACATCGTTTTCCCTGAGGTGGAGGATTTGGCTACAGTGAAAGGTGACTTCTATGCCCTGGGACATATCCCCAACGTCATAGGTGCTATTGATGGGACCCATGTAGCTCTGGTCCCCCCCCCCCCACAGGAGGGAACAGGTGTACAGGAACCGGGAGAGTTATCATTCGATGAATGTACAGATGTTATGTTTGGCAGACCAGTAAATCTCGCAGGTAAATGCTATGTTCCCTGGCTCAGTGCATGACGCCTACATCCTGCGGAATAGCAGCATCCCTTATATGATGGGTCAACTCCAGAGGCACCGGGTGGGGCTATTAGGGGACTCTGGTTACCCCAACCTGTCCTGGCTATTGACCCCAGTGAGGAATCCCAGGACCAGGGCAGAGGAACGCTACAATGAGGCCCATGGGCGGACTAGGAGGGTGATCAAACGCACCTTCGGCCTCCTGAAGGGCAGGTTCAGGTGCCTCCATATGACAGGTGGTTCCCTATTCTACTCACCCAAGAAGGTGTGCCAGATCATCATCGCCTGCTCGATGCTTCACAATCTTGCTTTGCGACGCCAGGTGCCTTTTCTGCAGGAGGATGGTCCAGATGACGGTGTTGTGGCAGCTGTGGAGCCTGTGGAGCCTCTGGACAGTGATGAGGAGGAAGCTGAGAAAGAAGACATCGACAACAGGGAGTCAGTCATACAGCAATATTTCCAGTGACACACAGGTGAGAACATATTCATTTTTACCATTACATTAACTTTCACACGTCTACCTCTATCCTGTCTGTCATTTAATAGCAGTATTTGGTCACTGAGTTGTACCTTTCTATTATGGTTTCACAGGTGTGGTTACCAACGTGTGTTATCTGCTTGCATCCTTCAAGGACTTGTGATGTGTGACATAGGAATGTTGGCTTTACAATTGGAAACGCATTATGACACGGTCATTGATAATACATATTTTCAAAATCACAGACTGACTCCAGATTTTTTTGTGGTTCAAGGGTGTTTATTGAAGTGCTCAAAAATGGAAGGGGGTTGTAATATGGTGATGGGGGACGGTGAAGGAATGTCCATGGCAGAGTCCAGTCCATTGGTCACACAGGTGCACTACCCATATGGGCATAGGAAGTGGAGCTGGGGCAGTTTAAGTATGGACAGGGTAACAAAGTGGGACAGTGGGAGGACAATCAGGGTGGTCTCATTTCCTGGCGGGGGTCTTGCCATCTTGCTCTGTCCTATTCCTGGATCTCAGGGACCGCTTGCGTGGTGGTTGTCCGTCTGCAGAGGGTGGGGTGCTGGTGTGGTGGTCCTGTGGCGGGGCGTCCTGTCCACAAGCGCCGGCAGAGGTGGTGGGCAGTTCATCGTCCAGGCTAGTGTCAGGGGCCCCTTGGAGTGCCAAGGTGTCCCTCATGGTCTGCTGTATGTCCTTCAGCACCCCGACGATGGTGCCCAGGGCGGAGCTGATGGTCCTGAGTTCCTCCCTGAACCCCAAATACTGCTCCTCCTGCAGGCGCTAGGTCTCCTGAAACTTGGCCAGGACTGTCGCCATCGTCTCCTGGGAGTGGTGTTAGGCTCCCATGATGGAGGAGAGGGCCTTGTGGAGAGTGGGTTCCCTTGGCCTGTCTGCCCCCTGTCGCACAGCAGCCCTCCCAGTTCCCCTGTGTTCCTGTGCCTCCGTCCCCTGGACCGTGTGCCCACTACCACTGCCCCCAGGTCCCCGATTTTCTTGGGGTGGTGGGGTATCCTGGGTTCCCTGTAGTGGTGGATACACCGCTGATTGACGTGTCCTGGGTACGGAGGTATGGGCCCGCTGGGTGGGTGCTGTGCTGGTGTTACCAGAGGGTGGAAGGTCAGTGTTGGGCTGTGCCTGTGCAAGGGGAACCAACTGTCCCGAGGCCCACGATAGTCCGGGCTGGTCATCAGGATCCAGTAGGGCAGAGCTGCTATCGTCACTGTGGGCCTCTTCTGTGGGTGGAGTGGAGTTGTCTGGACCCTCCGGTGTGGTGACGTTCCTTAGTGGTCCTGCAGGGACATAAGATCATGATTATTGCCTCTGTGTGTGTAATGGTGTGCAATGGGTGGGTGTGTGTGTACCCCAGTGCAAGCGTTCCTGTGTGTGGGTTGGTTTGATGATGGTTGAGGGGGGTGTTATGGGTATGTGCAGTGAGCATGCTTTAGTGCTGGGTGACCATGCTTAGTTGTGTCATGCAGGGCTTGGTGTTGGGATGGGTGGTTTGTGTTATTAGTACATTAGAGAGGAGTTGTAGTGATATGGGAGGGGGTGAGGGTGGGGGTGTGTGATAGCATGCAGGTAGGGTGGGGGATATGATAGTTAAGATTTGACTTACCAGTGTCCATTCCTCCACCGACTCCTCCGAGGCCCTCTGGATGCATTATGGTCAAGACTTGCTCCTCCCATGTTGTTAGTTGAGGGGGAGGAGGTGGGGGTCCGCCGCCAGTCCACTGAACCGCAATGTTGTGCCTGGAGACCACTGAACACACCTTCCCCCGTAGGTCGTTCCACCTCTTCCTGATGTCCTCCCGATTTCTTGGATAGTGTCCCACTGCGTTGACCCTGTCGACTATTCTGCGCCATAGCTCCATCTTCCTGGCTATGGATGTGTGCTGCACCTGTGAGCCAAATAGCTGTGGCTCTACCCGTAGGATTTCCTCCACCATGACCCGGAGCTCCTCCTCGGAAAACCGGGGGTGTCTTTGGCGTGACATGGGGTGGTGTGGGTGATCTTTGGGGTGGTGTCAGTGTTGATATGTGTGGTGATGTGTAGTGGTGTGTGGTGTATTGTGCATGTAATGTTGTATGGGTGATGGTGTTGTGTGCCTCTGTGTGGTGGGGTTCTCAGTTGCTGTGCTCTCTGTCTCTCTGGTCTTCGGTCGTGAATTGTGGTCATTGGGGTTTGTGGGTGATGTGGGTGTGTGTTTGATGTTGTGTTGGGTATGTGGGAGTGGTGTGTGTATGTGTATCAGGTGTGTGTATTTGTAATTGTCCAATGTGGCGGTGTTTTGGAGATGTGTGTGTATTTTGAGCGCGGCGGTGTATACCGCCAATGGAATACCGCGGTTGAAAGACCGCCGCGTGGATTCGTGGGTCGTAATAGCATGGGCGTGTTTCTGTTGGCGTGGAGGTGGAGGTTTTGTTTTTGCCAGTTTTACACTGACCTTTGGTGTGGCGGACTTGTGTGGGTGTCTGAATTGCGGCGGATTCCGAGATGTGTGTCATAATAGCTGTGGCGGAATTACGCGGCGGTGTATTGGCGGTCTTCTGCACGGCGGTAAGCGGCTTTTACCGCCAATGTTGTAATGCCCGCCATAATGTGCTACTGGTGAACATTGAGCAACTAATATGCGCAGTGTTGAAACACAAAGTCACTGGTCAAACACAATTAATAGCATCACAAGGCATTCCTTCCCTGTCACCGGTAGGCGGCTCCCCACTCCTCTAATACGCACCTGACTCCCCCCACCCCTCCTCCATCCACACTCCCCTCCACCCCCCTTGATCCTCTCATTCCCTCCCACCCCCATACACGCACACACCCACAGACACGCACCACGCATAAACCTAATCACTCACACTGGTATAAACGCATTCATACATGCATGCTTCCAGACATGCTCACACATATTTTTACACACAATCACACTGACATGCAGACATGCACTCACATCACTACTCTTACACGCATTCACTCACATGCATACACCCACACAAACAACACAACACACACAGACGCATTCACACACACACACTCACACATTCAGGCACACAACCAGACACACACAACACACAACACCCTCCCCCCTGTCGGAAGCCCGACTTACCTTATTCTAGGAGGTCTTCTGGCAGGGAACAGGAAGGGGCGCTGCTACCGCCAGCAGAACACAGCCAGGCCGTATCACAGGTCCTGATACGGCTGGCGGCATTCTATTTGCGTGGCGGTGCTGGTGGTAGCAGCGCCAGCTTACCACCGTCCGCCAGTATGATCACTGCCGGATTTCCGCCCTTCTTGTGGCGGAAATCCAGCAGTGATCATAATATGGCGGACGGATGGTAGCCGTGGTGGCGGTATTTTGGCGGCCGTCACCGCAGCGGTATGCAGTTTTTACCACCAGAGACAAAATGAGGGCCATATTGTTTGTTTGACTTCGAGGCAACCCAAACACGACTCTACAACCCTTGACAGAGCCAGTCCAACCACATTCTGTCTCTGACAGAACACTGACATTACCCACAAATGCTTCATATTGCTTTTGGCTTAGATTCTAAACATCGTCAAACTGGTCATGATGATACTGGAGATGATGGGGATGATGTATCTCATTACTATGATGATGACAATCTTTATATGAACCTTCAGGATGCCTATGGGACAGATATTTCCCCGGACACTGGGTTGAATCCGCCCCAGTCCTCCTACTGAGGAATCAGCCTCTTTTGCAGTGGTTATCTGGCAGGCTGTGTTAGAACTGCAGCTCCTCTACGCTGCAGTCAAGACCAATGCCCTGAGTTCATTCCTGCAGCCTGGTCAGGCATCCATGGAATTGCTTCTATCTTTCAATAAAGCCTTGACAGAAACAACAATGTGCACCTGAGCCAAAGCTTTCTTTTTCCCACCACTAAATAGATAAGTGACCAGAAGAGACAGACCTGCCCATGGTGAACCAGCTTTTCTAACGCAACACCCTATACCTGAATGTTTGGTGGTCCAGGTGTCAACAAGTAGGCTAACGCCTAATTCATTCTTTAGTACACCTTCAGATGCTGAATAAAAATGTATAGGGGCATTTAAAAAGAGGATGTTTTCCTCAGTCAGTCTTGCCCTTCCTTCTCTAAATGCAGTTGCCTCCCTGGATTAACTCACATAAATTATGGGATATTATGGGATATGGTCAGTGAGATCTAGCCATTAGTCCCTTACGAATACCACACCAACCTTGCACAGATCATTCAAGATGGGAAGGACAAAGCGAAGTATGTCATCTGGTCTTGGCTGGATACCACTGACTGCTTGGGGAGGACAGTCAGTACCAGTGTAGTGGTTCAGCGCAATGAGTAGCTGAGATGCACAAGCTTCTCAAGTTATGTCCCAGCATCACTGATGTACAAGCCATTTCACGCCACCCTTCTCCTTGGAGATAACACAGACTTAGCCCTGGAGCACTTTAGGGAAAGCAGGATGACAGCATGCTCCCTCTGCCTTTCTACGCCCATGGTATCCCCAGCAGTGCTCTTTCAAGGCTTTGCAAGGGGATTAGATCAAAGACAGCACCAAGGACCACATCCACAGACCCTGCAGTCCTTTTGAGGCTGGTGTTGGGGATCCAACTGACAACATCCAGGCTCTGAGGGGCAGCACACTGCTCAGTCACCTGCCCCTCCCACAACTGCTATCAAACCACTTTAGCTTGGCCTCAACACCACATGCCCATCCTTCTGCAGGAAGATACAATATTACCTGCATGAGTGGTAGAGCATCAAATCCAACAAATGGGTGCTCCGAATAGTTCAGCAAGGATATGCTTTCCCATTCCTATTTGAACCACTGCATCTTCCTCCTCCATCAGAGCAGCTTTCGGAGGACCATTAGTCAATTTTACATCAGGAAGTCCAGGCTGTGTTGGACAAGAGAGCCATAGGGAGGGCCTCGGCATCGGAAATAGTGACTGGAGATTACTGCTGTTATTTTCTGCTCCAGAAGAAAGAAGTGGCCTTAGTCCTATTTTGCCCTCTCAATTTTTTCCTGAAAAAGGACAAATTCAAGATGCTCCAACTGGCTCAGATTTGATCTGTCCTTGATCCAGGAGACTGGATATTCGTACTGGACCAACAGGATGCCTATTTTCACATTCCTGTCCTACAGTCCCACAGGCATTGTCTCTGGTTCATGGCAGGCCAGAAGCCCCCTTGTTCCCCTTCACCATTACTAGTGCCACCTGGATGTTCACGAAAGTGCACATGTACACAGTACATCATCAGAGATTGGCGATACCTGCCTTCCCCTACCATCAAAACAGGATTTTGAAAGCAGACTTGCCACAGTCAGTCGTAGAGTAGTGCCTCCAAACAACAGTCAACCTCCAAACATCTTTGAGATTCTTAATCAATGTTCTGATATCACACATGACTCCTCTACAGAGGTTCCAATTCATCATATCCATTCTGGATACAGTGCAGGTTCAAGCCTTCTCTCCGGTCCAACGAGTTCTGGACATTTGGGCTATAGTACCAATGTTTTAGTCTCTGTCCTGGGACTCATAGAGAATGGTTCTGAGAATACTTGTCCGTCTGCATCCAGCTTGCCGACTACTCTAGTTGGCTCATGTGGGCTATGCAGTGGGAAATGAAGTCTCAGTGGGTTCAATGAAAAGGGAGCCTGTCACATTCCATCCAGGTTTCAGAGGAGACTAAACCTGCAGTGGTAGCTGGTCGACAGCAATGGTACCGGGGGCAAAGCTCTCTCCCCAATCCACCCAAAGTTGATGGGTATGACGGAAACAGCTGCTGGGTTGGGTAGAGGTGGGGATCAGAGGACTGGGATCTCTGGCAGAGACCCGGCTCCACATCAGCTGGTTGGAGTTAAAGGCCATTCACTGGGCGTAGATTGCCTTCTTACCATCTATCAAAGGAAGGCTGGTTCAAATCCTCACAGACACCACCATCACCAGATGGTACTGAAACAAGCGCGGCAGAGTGGCGTCCTGGGTCCTTGTGGGATTTTAAACACCAGAGTGGATTAACTCAACCGACGCCTGGCTAATCACGAATGGAAGGTGCTGCGCAGGGCATCTTTCAGCAGTGAGGAGAACCCTGCATGGATCTATTCTTTACTGCAGCCAGCATCAACACTTTTGCGCACTGGAGTTCCCAAAAGGCCTCTTTCTCTTAGACACATCCCCTCCTAGAGTGGAGCTTGAGGCTTCTGTATGCTTTCTCATCTCTGCCACTCCTGGCTAGAATTCTGAAGAAGATCAGAAACATGCAGGCCTATGTCATTCAAGTGGCTCTGGATTGGGCCAGGAGATTGTGGTATGCAGAACTTCTGGGAATAAGAATCCACCCTCTAACCTGGTTCCTGCTTCAGGAGTATCTTCAGCCACAGCAGCTGGTCAGGGTCCTGCAACCTGAATCGCTCAATCTACACCTCTATGTATGAAAATTGAGCGATAACTGTTGACTGCTTTCAATCTCCCTTCCGTGGTAGTGGATGCCGTTCTAGGGGTCATATGTTCATCAATGAAAACTGTTTACACTGGACACTTGTAGGAGGCTGCCCTGGCCTGTAGTGGGTACCAGAGGTACTGACACCTTGTGCCAGGTCCAGTTATCCCTTATTAGTGTAGAAGAGGTGTTTCTAGCAGCTTAGGCTGATAGAAGGTAGCTATGGCAAAGCAGCTTAGGCTGAACTAGGAGACATGTAATGCTCCTACTATACCACTGGTGTCATATGCACAATATCATAAGAAAACACAATACACAGAGTTACTAAAAATAAAGGTACTTTATTTTTATGACAATATGCCAAAAGTATCTTAGTGAGTACCCTCAGTATGAGGATAAGTTATATACACAAGATATATGTACACAAACCAAAATTAGGTAAGTAATAGGAAGAAAAGTAATGGAAAGAGTGTAGAATTGCAATAGATTGCAATAGGAGCACATAGGTATAGGGGCAACACAAACCATATACTCCGAAAGTGGAATGCGAACCACGAGTGGACCCCAAACCTATGTGAGCTTGTAAAGGGTCACTGGGACTGTAAGAAAACAGTGAGGGTTAGAAAAATAGCTCACCCCAAGAACCTGAAAAGTAGGTGTAAAGTGCACCTACTACCCCCAGAGAGCACAGAAGTCGTGATAGGGGGATTCTGCAGGAAGAACAAACACCAGCAATGCAACAACAGTGGATTTCCAGACCTGAGTACCTTTAAGACAAGGGGACCAAGTCCAATAGTCGCGACAGTGTCGAGAGTGGGAAGGAGCCCAGGAAATTCCAGCTGAGGGTGCAAGGAAGCTGCCACGGTTGGAAGAAGCTTGGAGTTCTGCAAGAAAGAAGAGGACTAGGGACTTCTCCTTTGGAAGACTGATGTCCCACATCGCAATGAAGCTTGCAGAGGTGTTCCCACACAGAAAGACCACAAACAAGCCTTGCTAGCTGCAAGGGTTGCGGTCGAGGTTATTGGGTGCTGCTGTGGCCGAGGAGGGAACAGGATGTCGCCACTTGGAGGAGGAGACAGAGGGGGTGCCCAGCAACTCAGGGAGCCCTCACAGAAGCAGACAGCACCCGCAAAAGTACCCTAACAGGCACTTGGAAGAAAAGTGAACCAGAGTCCACGCGAAGTCACAAAAGGGAGTCCCACGACGCCGGAGGACAACTCAGAAGGTTGTGCACTGCAGCAAGGATTGCCGGGGACCCAGGCTTGGCTGTGCACAAAGGAAATCCTGGAAGAGTGCACAGGAGTCGGAGCAGCTGCAAACCACGCGGTACACAGCAATGCAGTCTAGCGTGGGGAGGCAAGGACTTACCTCCACCAAACTTGGACTGAAGAGTCACTGGACTGTGGGAGTCACTTGGACAGAGTTGCTGTGTTCCAGGTACCACGCTCGTCAGGATGAGAGGGGACCCAGAGGACCAGTGTTGCAGTCTTTTGGTGCCTGCGTTAGCAGGGGGAAGATTCAGTCGACCCACAGGAGATTTCTTCGGAGTTTCTGGTGCAGGGTGAAGGTAGGCTACCCCCAGAGCATGCACCACCAGGAAACAGTTGAAAAAGCCGGCAGGATTAGGCACTACAATGTTGCTGGTAGTCGTCTTGCTACTTTGTTGCGGTTTTGCAGGCGTCCTGAGCAGTCAGCAGTCGATCCTTTGGTAGAGGGTGAAGAGGGAAATGCAGAGGAACTCTGGTGAGCTCTTGCATTCGTTATCTGAAGAATTCCCCAAAGCAGAGACCCTAAATAGCCAGAAAAGGAGGTTTGGCTACCAGGTTAGGAGGACTGGCTACCAAGAGAGGTAAGAGCCTATCAGAAGGAGCCTCTGACGTCACCTGCTGGCACTGGCCACTCAGAGCAGTCCAGTGTGCCCCCAACACCTCTGTTTCCAAGATGGCAGAGGTCTGGGACACACTGGAGGAGCTCTGGGCACCTCCCCTGGGAGGTACTGGTCAGGGGAGTGGTCACTCCCCTTTCCTTTGTCCAATTTAATGCCAGAGCAGGGCTGGGGATCCCTGAACCGGTGTAGACTGGCTTATGCAGAGATGGGCACCATCTGTGCCCATCAAAGCATTTCCAGAGGCTGGGGGAGGCTACTCCTCCCCAGCCCTTCACACCTATTTCCAAAGGGAGAGGGTGTAACACCCTTTCTCAGAGGAAATCCTTTGTTCTGCCTTCCTGGGCCAGGGCTGCCTGGACCACAGGAGGGCAGAAACCTGTCTGAAGGGTTGGCAGCAGCAGCAGCTGCAGTAGAGACCCCGGAAAGGCAGTTTGGCAGTACCCGGGTACTGTGCTATAGACCCGGGGGATCATGGAATTGTCCCCCCAATACCAGAATGGTATTGGGGTGACAATTCCATGATCTTAGACATGTTACATGGCCATGTTCGGAGTTACCATTGTGACGCTACACATAGGTTTTGACCTATGTGTAGTGCACACGTGTAATGGTGTCCCCGCACTCACGAAGTCCGGGGAATTTGCACTGAACAATGTGGTGGCACCCTGGCTAGTGGCAGGGTGCCCACACACTAAGTAACTTTGCACCCAACCTCCACCAGGTGAAGGTTAGGCATATAGATGACTTATAAGTTACTTAAATGCAGAGTTAAATGGCTGTGAAATAATGTGGACGTCATTTCACTCGGGCTGCACTCGCAGGCCTGTGTAAGAATTGTCAGAGCTCCCTATGGGTGGCAAAAGAAATGCTGCAGCCTATAAGGATCTCCTGGAACCCCAATACCCTGGGTACCTCAGTACCATATACTAGGGAATTATATGGGTGTACCAGTATGCCAATGTGAATTGGTAAATTTACTCACAAGCCTGTTAGTGACAAATTTGGAAGCCAGAGAGAGCATAACCACTGAGGTTCTGGTTAGCAGAGCCTCAGTGAGACAGTTAGGCGTCACACAAGGAACACATACAGGGCACATACGTATGAGCATTGGGGCCCTGCCTGGCAGGGTCCCAGTGACACATAGACTAAAACAACATATATACAGTGAAATATGGAGGTAACATGCCAGGCAAGATGGTACTTTCCTACAACACTCCATTAATTTTGTGGCCTGGTGTGAATCTCACCATATACAGCCAATGCAGGCAAAGTTGTTGAATGTTTTGCTTGACATTGAAAGATTTGACATGGGCATTGTTAAAGGTCATTTGTAAGCCCTTTCGGACATTTTGTGTTTACTAAACCAACTGTCCTTTTTTAAATCACTTGTGATGCATTTTATTAAAGGTCTGGTTCTTCTGTTTCTTACCAAGCCTTTTGTGATGCTGCAGTGGGGGTTTAATTTGGTTCTCACTTTCCTTATGTGTACCCCATTTGAGTCGATGCACTACTATCATTTGTATCAACTGAGTCTTCAAAGTCGTTGCTTCAGCTCGTCACATGAGTGAGGTACAGGCTTGGCACGTTTATCTATCGTAAAACACATTTTCCTGGACAAAATTGTGTTGCAGATTGGCGTGGCATTCCTCATTGCCCTCACTCCTCTCCTTTCTTTGAAATTGATTATTTGTATCCATTTATGCAAAGGTCCTAGTTTAAAGAGCTGCACACTGTCACATGTAATCAGTTATTAAATTCTGCGTCTGATGGTGCCGACACAGTTAAGAAAGAAACTAATGTCGGCACACAGTGCTGGCACTTATATGTGGCTCTGGTGTCACGTATGAGGTGGGACAGAGTCGGCATGGACTAACACAATGTCACCTGCTGGCGTGCGGGGACAGTGCGGAGAAAAATAACTAGATCATGCCTGGAAGCTGTGGTATTGACAAAGTAAAGAATATGCGATTAGGCTGAGAATCCACAATAATACAGTTCAGGTTATCGGTGGAGTGCATGATAGGACAATTATGCTCTATAGTTGAGGCTGAACCCAGTGTGTGTTTCTCACAATGCACGTCAGTGGGTCATAATGTGTTATGTTCACCCTAATTTCGGCCTGCTCTCTCAAGAGTGATGGTCATGTACGGAGTGCACATATGAGGGTCGTGTATGGAATTCTATTCTATTTGGAAATTTGTGAATGAGATCACATCTGTCAAAATATTGACAACACTAAAGGAAAAACAATTTGTGAGTGGATGGGTGTGTGAGAAAAAGAGGACAGAATCGATGCAACGAGAAAAGGGTGCAAGTGGCTGACAGAGTGAGAGACTGCAGAGGAAAGTTGGTTGTCTGAACTGGAGAACAGGAGTGGTTGAGACACTACAAAGACCACTGCCCTTTCCACAAACTTTAGTGATATATATGCTATTTAGAAAATATAAGCAGTGCTTGGGCCATTTTTCATGCTTGTAGTTAAATTTGTATCCATTTCCTCTTTTATGAGAGTGCAAGCATTAAGGCATTGTCACTTTAAACAAATACAAGCAGTAATTTGGCTTATCAGGCAACATGCTCAGGAGGTAAATGCACAAACTGCCGAATCTGTCTGCATCCTGTAGGCCGCAGAATGTCATCCCAATGAAAAAGGTCCGTGGGTTAATGCAAATTCTACAGTGATCTATATTTAAACTCTGGGTCCCTTGTTCCCAGAACTTAATTTACGCTGTTGGTTACAAGCGAGAGAAAGGCGGAAAAGAGCGAGAGAAAGGAGGAAAAGAGGTAAAGAAAGAGAAAGATAATGATAGAAAAACAGTGACTAAGGGAGAAAGGGGGTAAAAAAGAGCCTGCAAGAGAACGTTTTGGGAAAAAATGTAAACTTGTATCGTTTTGTGGATGCTTTTAAATGCCAACGTGTTCTTTTCAAATATGTGTTCACAACTACCAGTTACGTGCAACATTTGTACTTACAATTATAATAAATTAGTTCATCCGAAAGACGTTTATTGCTTAATATCATACTATCACAATTGTTCGCCATAAGATCCTGTTAAAAGGGGCAGTTAAGTTAGTGACCTACCACTTCGGAGGTTAGGTACAGGTCCAAGGCCTTTTTCGGAGCTTCTCATTGCCTAAGAGGGGTCATCTCCGATATTCATTGCTTTGATTCTTAAAAAACGTGTTATGCGAATTGTCTCACTTTGGTATTAGTATATCACCTATACTCACACTGGAACCATACAAATTTCACAAATAGGCAGTTTCAACACTTTGCAGCTATGCGGAGGCTTGAGGCAGAGAGTTGAAGTACTTAACACGCTTTTCAGAGATTTCAAACACCAATGGAAAGTTGAGTTTTTATATGATGTTAGCAAATAATAATAACCTTTGTGTATATTGCACTCAATATCACTCCAATTTTGGTAGGAAAGGCAAACAAGGTCGGACTGGTTCAGAATATAGACCCGGGCACCAAAATAAAGTAGCCCTCCATTAGCAAATCAGATATCTACAAAAGTGACAGCAGCAGTCAAGTAGTTTTGAAAAGGGAGAATTAACTCTGCTAGTGTTCCACTTCACTCATTGTGTAACTGCTACCATTTATTACATTTAAGCAGGTCATCCGATAATATTTAACCCCCTTAACTGCTGGACTTTTCCCCCCACCGTGCTGATCCATTTTTAGGTCACAGCCTATGATAAAGGCATCTTGCAGACTTTCAGAAAGTTGACCTATGAAAGCATTCCCCTCATTGATTACCATTGGCTTTGTGGTCTGCAACACACACTTCCTGGTTTTCCATTTCCTGGCTTTATTTGCTTTAGACTCTCCAGGTTCAGTTCATCCCTCTCGTTGCCTAAACTGTGTTTTCTTTATTCTTCTATGAACTCGCTTTCTGTTAACAAGCCTTTAAATCTTGTTCTTATCTCGTCACATTTGCTGGGCATTCAAAGACGAAGCTCAAATGCCAGGCCCTGTGTTCCAAGGGAGTTTGTTTACTTTTCTTTCTCTGACTTCAAAGTGAGAGAATTTATCTGACAATCGTGCTGGATACTGGAAGGTAAGAAAGCACTTTTTGCTAGCACACAACATTTAAGTGAACTGTGTATGTATTTCAGAATATATCAGAATTACGAACACAGAAATGAAGCACATTGTTTGTTATTTCTGAAGTGTGTTGGAAACGAATACTTTAATATGAGCAAAACAAATCATTAAACCAGGTGATGCAAATCCCACACATTTTTATCTGTGCACTGTATAGCTGTATTAGTAAAACTGCATGTCTGTGCAAAGGTAATGGTCATTTAAATTGAAAATGTGTTGTCTGTAATGGAATTGTGCTACCACGCCATGAATACTCCACTCTACACTATTCCACTCTACTCTGCACCACGCCACACCACTGCAATTTACTATGCACCACTCCACTTTACCGCCACTGCACTCTGCATCACTACACTCTATGCCACTTCACCTCACTAGTCTACCCTGTACCAGTCTACTCAAGGCCATTGCACTCTTCACCACTGCACATAACACTACTCCAGTCTAGGCCACAGCATTCTACTCTGTACAACTACACTCTATGCCACTCTGCAACACTGCACTGTACACCACTGCACTCTACACCAATACACTGTACATCAATGCACTTTACTCTGTAACACCCAACTCTAAGCCCTTGCACTCTACACCAATCCACTGTACGCCACTCTAATCTACTCTGCACCACTACTCTCTACACCACTTTACTTTATGCCATATACTCTATGCCACTCTATGCAGCTGCACTCCATGGCACTCTACTCCACTCTATGCCACTGCACTCTATGCCACTGTACTCCTAACCAGTGCATTCTATGCCAAAGCACTCTATAGAACTGCACTCTATGCCACTGTTCTCTACTCTTTATCACAGTACTCTTTGTCATTGCTCTCTACTCCACTGCACTCTGAAATTCTCTACTCTGCAACTCTGCATTTTCTGCCACTGAACTCTATGCCACTCTACTCTGCACTACTCCACTTTATGCTACTGCACTCTATGCCACTACACTCTATGGCACTGTAAACTATGCTGCACCAATCTATGCTACTCTACCACTCTACAACAATGCACTCTTTGCCACTCAACTCTAATCTGTGCTCTATGCCACTAAACTCTATGCCATTCAACTCTACTCTGCACCACTGCCCTCTGTTTCAGTCAACTTTATGCCACACTTTGCACCACTCTATGCCACTCTACCTTATGCCACTTCACTCTATGCCACTCTACTCCGCACCACTCTATTCTATGCCACTCCACTCTGGGCTACTCCACTCTGCACCACTCCACTCTACTGTGCACCAGTCTGCACCACTCCACTCTACTATGCACCACTGTAATCTATGCCACTGAATTGCACGACGCTAAACTGTGGACTGCCCTCAGTGGCACTGCATTCTACGTCAGAGCCAAAAACTGAGCTGCACAGTACAGTGTTTTTTATTGTGTACTTCATATGGTGAAGTATGTAGAGTGAAAAATGGATATCAAGTAAACCTATGTATTTCTGAAATGGGCCCAAAATATGGAGTTTAGGAGCAGTGGTTATTTGTACATCTGGTACCGGTATGAGCATATGATTTAGCGGGTACTTTTTAAAGTGTTTTCTTTCTTACACACTGGCTTTACATTTGGAATGCTCAAATGCAGAAAAATGTAATTAGTAATAACAAATATTCTAGTATTCTATGCTCCCACACGTCTTCTAATAAAAATGGGGCCTCACTTGTGTAGTTAGGTCTAGTGCCTGTGACAGGAAACAACCCACTACACAGAATGGGCACATCACATATTTCAACTGGAATATGACCCTTTTTTGCAAAGTGTGTAGCTGTGGATTTTGGGTCCTTATCATCTGGCACCACAGGAAACCTAGAAAACATGTAAAAAAAATTAAGCTAGCACCAAGGGCAATCCAAGATGGGTTGGCTTGCGTGGGTCTCACCAGGTGTTTTACCCAGAATATATTGCAAACATCAAACTTTGACTAAAAACATATTTTCCTCCCATTTCTGAGATGGACAGTTCTGGAATCTGCAGCGAGCCACAAACTTCTTCCCATCCAGCATCACCCCAAGTCTTCTGATAAAAACTATACATCACTTGTGTGGGTAGGCATAGCATCTGCAACAGAAAAAGGCCCAAAAGGCAACATGGATACATCACATTTTTCCACTCAAAAGTGACCCATATTTTGCAAAGTAGGTAGCTGTGGATTTTGGGCCCTAGCAGGGCCAGCAGCTAGGGAAACCTAGCAAACCTGCACACATCAAGGATGGGGTGACTTGCATGCCTCTCACCAAGTTGTTTTATTAAGAATCCCTTGCACATATCCATGTAAAACAATTTTACTCAAATTTCTGTGACAGCAAGTTCTCGAATCTGTAAAGAGCCACAAACTTCCTTCCACCAAGCTTTCCCTTAGGTCTTCTGATAAAAATGGTACCTCACATGTAGCGGTGAGCATAGAGCCTGTGACAGAAAACAGCCCAAAATGCAACATGAATACATCACATTGTTTCACTCAAAACTGACCTGTTTTTTTGGAAAGTGGGTACCTACAGATTATAGACTTTAACTCAGGCAGCACCTAGGGAAACTTAGCAAACCTGCACATTTTTAAAAACTAGACACCTGGTGGAATCCAGGGTGGGGTGACTTGTGTGGCTCTCATCAGGTTGTTTTATCCAGAATCCCTTGCAAACCTCAAACTGTGGTTGAAAAAACACATTTTCGTCATGTATCTGGGATGGAAAGTTCTGGAATCTATGGGGAGTCACAAACTTCCTTTTACCTAGTATTCCCCCAAGTCTTCTGATACAAATGGTATCGCACTTGTGTGTGTAGGTCTAGTGCCCATGACAGGAAACGGCCCAAAACACAACATGGACACATCACATTTTTCGACTGAAATATGACCCTTTTTTTGCAAAGTAGGTAGCTGTGGATTTTGGCCCCTAGCTCAGCCGGCACCTAGGGAAACCTAGGAAACCTGTACAGTTTTGAAATATAGACACCTAGAGTAGTCCAGGATGGGGTGGTTTTTGTGGCTCTCACTGGGAAGTTTCACCGAGAATCCCTTGCAAACATCAAACTTTGACTAAAAAAAACATATTTTCCTCACATTTGTAAGACGGAGAGTTCTGGAATCTGAGGGGAACCACAAACTTCCTTCCACGAAGTACTTTCCTAAGTCTTACAATGCACATGGTATCCCACCTGTGTGGGTAGGCATAGTGCCTGCGACAGGAAATGGCCCAAAATTCAACATGAATACATCACATAGGTCCACTCAAAACGGACCCCTGTTTTGCAAAGTGGGTACCTGCAGATTTCAGGCTCTAACTCAGGCAGCACCCAGGGAAACCTAGCAAACCTGCAAATTTTTTAAAACTAAAATTTTTTAAAAACTAGACACGTGGGGGAATCCAGGGTGGGTGACTTGTGTGGCTCTCCACAGGTTGTTTTATCCAGAATCCCTTGCAAACCTCAAACGCTGACTGGAAAAACACATTTTGCTCACGTATCTTTGATGGAAAGTACTGGAATCTGTGGGAAGCCACAAACTTCCTACCACCCAGCATTCCTCTAAGTCTTCTGAGAAAAATGGCACCCCACACGTTTCGGTAGACCTAGTACCCACAACACAAAACTGTCCAAACTGCAACATAGATACATTACATTTTTCCACTGAAAATTGGCCCTTTTCTTCCAATATGGGTGGCTGCAGATTTTGGGCCCTAGCTCAGGAGGCACCTAGGGAAACCTAGCAAATATGCACATATTAAAACTAGACAACTAGGGAAGTCCAGGCTGGTGTTCCTTGTCTGGATCCCACAAGGTTTTCTTACACACAATGTCCTGTAAACCTCAAATTGTGCCTGAAATAAAACATTTTTCTTGCATTTTTGTGATGGAAACTTCCAGAATCCACAGGAATCCACAAAATTCCTACCACCCAGCGTTACCCCTCTTGAGCTGATAAAAACGCGGCTCCACTTGTGTGGCTTTGCCTAGTGCCTGCAATAGGAACAGACCAAATTAAGATCATGGGAGCCCTTGAAAAGGGACTCCCATTGACCTTGGTTTAATTTTGGGAGTTAGCCACACTCTCCTGACCCATATGTAAAAATAGCTACCAAAAGAATCGTATGTCCTCTTGCTTGCCATTGGGATGAGATGTTTTAGTCTACAGGGGAGAAGAAAGACTGTTTAGGTTTTAGGGGTGAGGGTGGGGCCTGCTGTTAGGATGGGTAAGGCCCACCCCAGTATTTATTAAAAAAATATATTTTACTGCCATCCAGTAGGCTTTCTGCCCACCAAGGGCAAATTGGAGGCATACCTCTTGTCTGCCCCTGGGGAGGGGTAAGAAAACTGGTTTGTGCCTTTTGCCCCAAAGGCAAAATCCCTGGTGTCAGGTGGAATCCCCCGAACTTTCTCTGGCATTTAGTGGGCTTCTTGCTAAATCCCCTCTTCTGCCCCCATGGGTCAGAAAGACTGTTGCCCAATTTACTTGGGGTAGAGGCATGACCACACCCATGCCTCCATTCTGATTGTCACTGCAGTAAATAAATGAAAAAAAAAAAAACAATCAGGCTGCTCCTCCCAAACAGTCTGATGAAAAAAAACATAAAGACAGAGGGGCCTTTACAACCCTCCCCAGTGTCGGCCAATGGTTGACACCCGCACTTGGAAGGTAGTATGGCCGTCTGCCATTGGCCGATGGCTGCATTTAAGAGGTTAAAATGTAATACTTAGGAAATGTCTGTTTGGGGTCATGTGTTGGTCTCTCACTTTCTTTTTATTTTCCACACTTAATATTTTGAAGCTGTGTATTATGCAACAGAATAAAATGAACAATATGACTCCGGTGCATTGGGAGCGATTCACACAACAAAACGGGGTAAGGGAAGGACATGGAAAGGGAACACAGACATTCACTCATGATAAAGGGAGAGAACAAAATTGCCAAATCATCGCATCTTGGTGGGGGTTGTGGGGAAAGTCTATACACCTTTGGTGATATTTTTTTCATTGAACCTCCATCTTCTCTTCCGAATCCTTGACATAATTTTAAGAGGATCCAGACACCCTGTGGAAAAGACCTTTTCTCACCAGTTCGAGGACATGTTGTGACATTCTCCAACTCCCCAGTTTGAGTCTTTATGTGAGCCTTAAATGGTTTCCAAGTCCCTGCAAATCTGAACATTTTATCTGCCAAAATACTGTCAGTTTCTCCATTGTGTATTTGTGCCAAATCTTTGTCCACCATTAATCTGGTGGGGTGAAGTTTAACCGCCTGGTGAGTCAGATACCGTCTGGTGAGTACCTTATGGGTAATCTCTTTGTTTATTGCAAGTAGTTGTCTCCTTAACCAGATGTGCTCCTACTCATATTTGTCTAGGCTCCTTACTAACTCTTCCTTCCATTTTTCCATATAATTATGTTGTACCAGTTAAGGACCTGTATCAAAGCCTGATTTAAGTGGTAAACATCCTACTCACCTGTGAGGGTCTCAGCAGAGAAGCTCTTTGTTGTGGATTTTTGTATATATCCATAAACTGTATTTGTAGGACAATACAAAACATAATCATATATAAACAGTACTCTAAAGAAAGACTACAATATTCATACAGATGACATCACATTTTGTTACATATACTGACATTTCCCCCAATAGTTCTATTAGCAACATTCATAATTCTCCAACACATATTTAGGTACTTTTTCAACAAATATAAGTGTCAACAAACATAAGTGTCCAACATATATAGTATTTCATAAACTGAAAAAGTGTCCAACATAATTATTTTATTTCATATCGTTGGGGGTATATTGTTATCTTCCACATGTGTGGTCCTCCCATGTGTGGTCCTCCAGATACCATGGGGCCGTAAGCAGTCGGGCATGTTCTTTTTTAAACATTCAAAGGGTCTGAAAGGTGTGAATCCTCTCAGAACTTGTCATATAGTTTTTGACCTTATGTAGGTGTGCATGCTCTCAATGCACACTTCAAAGTATTCTGATGCCTTTCAACCTTCTAGGGGGGTCTATTATTCTTAATGAAGGTCCTCCTCAGGGATCTGTGCTTTATTGTGGAGAAGGACACATGTATCTGTAAAAATCCTTAGGCTCTTCATAGTTTTGGGGGTACTGCATGTCTGGATAAAAGTAACTTCTGGGGTTCACAAGGGGCTTGTGTCCTGCTACTGTGAGCCACAGTGAGCCACAATCCTTTGTCACATGTGTAGGAGGCTGGCCTGGTTTGTAGTGAGTACCAAGGGGTACTTACACTCTGCACCAGGTCCAGGTATCCCTTATTAGTGTAGAAGAGGTGTCTAGCAGCTTTGGCTGATAGAAAAGGGTAGCTTAGCAGAGCAGCTTAGGCTGAACTAGGAGACATGCAAAGCTCCCACTATACCACTGGTGTCATATGCACAATATCATAAGAAAACACAATACACAGATATACTAAAAATAAAGGTACTTTATTTTTATGACAATATGCCAAAAGTATCTCAGTGAGTACCCTCAGTATGAGGATAGCAAATATACACAAGATATATGTACACAATACCAAAAATATGCAGTAATAGCAATAGAAAGCAATGCAAGCATTGTACAGTCACAATAGATTGCAATGAGAGCACATAGGTATAGGGGCAACACAAACCATATACTCTAGAAGTGGAATGCGAACCACGAATGGACCCCAAACCTATGTGAGCTTGTAGAGGGTCGCTGGGACTGTAAGAAAACAGTGAGGGTTAGAAAAATAGCCCACCCCAAGATCCTGAAAAGTAGGTGTAAAGTGCACCTAAATTCCCCAAAGAGCACAGAAGTCGTGATAGGGGAATTCTGCAAGGAAGACCAACACCAGCAATGCAACAACAATGGATTTCCGGACGAGAGTACCTGTGGAACAAGGGGACCAAGTCCAAGAGTCGCGACAAAGTCGAGATTGGGCAGATGCCCAGGAAATGCCAGCTGAGGGTGCAAAGAAGCTGCCACTGGATGGTAGAAGCTGTGGATTCTGCAAGAACGAAGAGGACTAGGAACTTCCCCTTTGGAGGATGGATGTCCCACGTCGTGAAGAAGCTTGCAGAGGTGTTCCCACGCAGAAAGACCGCAAACAAGCCTTGCTAGCTGCAAGGGTCGCCGTTAGGGTTTTTGGATGCTGCTGTGGCCCAGGAGGGACCAGGATGTCACCAATTGCGTGAGGAGACAGAGGGGGCGCCCAGCAAGACAAGGAGCCCTCTCAGAAGCAAGCAGCACCCACAGGAGTGCCGGAACAGGCACTACGAAGAAGAGTGAATCGGAGCTCACCCGAAGTCACAAAAGGAGATCCCACGACGCCGGAGGACAACTCAGGAGGTTGTGCACTGCAGGTTAGAGTGTCGGGGACCCAGGCTTGGCTGTGCACAAAGGAAATCCTGGAAGAGTGCACAGGAGCCGGAGCAGCTGCAAATCACGCGGTACCCAGCAATGCAGTCTAGCGTGGGGAGGCAAGGACTTACCACCACCAAACTTGGACTGAAGAGTCACTGGACTGTGGGAGTCACTTGGACAGAGTTGCTGAGTTCCAGGGACTACGCTCGTCGTGCTGAGAGGGGACCCAGAGGACCGGTGAGGCAGTTCTTTTGGTGCCTGCGGTTGCAGGGGGAGGATTCCATTGTCCCACGGGAGATTTCTTCGGAGCTTCTAGTGCAGAGAGGAGGCAGACTACCCCCACAGCATGCACCACCAGGAAAACAGTCGAGAAGGCGGCAGGATCAGCGATACAAGGTTGTATTAGTCGTCTTTGCTACTTTGTTGCGGTTTTGCAGGCTTCCTGAGCAGTCAGCGGTCGATTCCTTGGCAGAAGGTGAGGAGAGAGATGCAGAGGAACTCTGATGAGCTCTTGCATTCGTTATCTAAAGAATTCCCCAAAGCAGAGACCCTAAATAGCCAGAAAAGGAGGATTGGCTATCTAGGAAGGAGGATAGGCTAGCAACACAGGTAAGAGCCTATCAGAAGGAGTCTCTAACGTCACCTGCTGGCACTGGCCACTCAGAGCAGTCCAGTGTGCCAGCAGCACCTCTGTTTCCAAGATGGCAGAGGCCTGGAGCACACTGGAGGAGCTCTGGGCACCTCCCAGGGGAGGTGCAGGTCAGGGGAGTGGTAACTCCCCTTTCCTTTGTCCAGTTTCGCGCCAGAGCAGGGCTGGGGGATCCCTGAACCGGTGTAGACTGGCTTATGCAGAGATGGGCACCATCTGTGCCCATCAAAGCATTTCCAGAGGCTGGGGGAGGCTACTCCTCCCCAGCTCTGACACCTTTTTCTAAAGGGAGAGGGTGTAACACCCTCTCTCTGAGTAAGTCCTATGTTCTGCCTTCCTGGACCCCAGGAGGGCAGAAATCTGTCTGAGGGGTTGGCAGCAGCTGCAGTGAAACCCCGGGAAAGGAAGTTTGGCAGTACCTGGGTCTGTGCTAGAGACTCAGGGGATCATGGACTTGTCTCCCCAATGCCAGAATGGCATTGGGGTGACAATTCCATGATCTTAGACATGTTACATGGCCATGTTCGGAGTTACCATTGTGACGCTATACATAGGTAGTGACCTATGTATAGTGCACGCGTGTAATGGTGTCCCCGCACTCACCAAGTCCGGGAATTTGCCCTGAACGATGTGGGGGCACCTTGGCTAGTGCCAGGGTGCCCACACACTAAGTAACTTAGCACTCAACCTTTACCAGGTAAAGGTTAGACATATAGGTGACTTATAAGTTACTTAAGTGCAGTGGTAAATGGCTGTGAAATAACGTGGACGTTATTTCACTCAGGCTGCAGTGGCAGGCCTGTGTAAGAATTGTCAGAGCTCCCTATGGGTGGCAAAAGAAATGCTGCAGCCCATAGGGATCTCCTGGAACCCCAATACCCTGGGTACCTCAGTACCATATACTAGGGAATTATAAGGGTGTTCCAGTATGCCAATGTGAATTGGTGAAATTGGTCACTAGCCTGTTAGTGACAATTTGGAAAGCAAAGAGAGAGCATAACCACTGAGGTTCTGGTTAGCAGAGCGTCAGTGAGACAGTTAGTCATCACACAGGGACCACAAATAGGGCACACTTATGAGCACTGGGGCCCTGGCTGGCACGGTCCCAGTGACACATACAACTAAAACAACATATATACAGTGAAATATGGGGGTAACATGCCAGGCAAGATGGTACTTTCCTACAACATGTAATAAGACAGTTGTGCCATACATTAGGATGAAATCCTCTTAAAAAACGGGATAGATGTGTGCGGGACTCATTTGCTTGTGTTGTAGCCTCAGGTGTACGCTTCCTTCACTAATCAGCATATAGAGCTGCTTCCGGTCCTTACTACTTATTTATGTTTGGAATGTAGGACTCCGCTCCTGGTGTTGCCTATTCCACAACTATCTAGGAAGGTTGGATCTGTCTTGGATCAGTCAAATCAATAGCATAAAGATGAACTTCCTCTCAGTTATTATATGTGCCTCACAAACTCTTCCCGGCCATTTCCAAGCAGACCCTGAAAGAGTTGCAGTCTATTTTTTCATATTCTTTTAATGTAAGGGTAAATTGAGAATTTCAAAATCCACTAATTTTACGAATCAGGGGAAAGGAGATCTCTCTGATGTTTCACGCTACATAAAGGATGTTCAGATTCAACTGGCTACAGAATGCATGTAGCCACTCAAGACAAAGCCCAGGCACCCAGTTGAAGAGGCAGTCTCCAGTATCCCATTACAACAACTGCTGTGTTTTTTTTCACATTATAGACAACATATGACCACACATGAAAATATTCCTGTCTACTGTTCTCATCACTGGTCCTGGTCCATGGTGGGAGGCCTACATATTTCCCATTCCTCCTAACCCCTCTAACACACAACCCTGTTTTTCCAACAGAACAACATGATAAACTCATCTAAAACACTGATGTGTCCAGTCCATGAAAACTACAAGAGGTCTTCAAAAACATAACCCTGAAATCTGAGATGATTACAAAGCTTCAAAACAAGTTCAGGGATGTGACAAGTTTAAACTGAGATAGGCCCGGCACTAGGCAGACCCGCGGGAGGGATGAACCCAGGGAGGTTCAAATTAACTGCTTTTGAATTAATACCTGATCAGGTCTCCAGCAGAAAGTGTGCTTTACAAATGCTCTGATTGGTTGATTTATATATTTTAATTGGTGGGTTACATATCATGTAAGCATCAAAAGTACAGTAGCGGTAGGATACCTTTGAAAAGTAATATTGTAAAATGTTTTGAGGAAGAATGGTGATGAAAGGTGTGATATAATTACGTAGACTGCACAAGCAATATATGAAATCTGTGGTGTAGGGTGTATTATTTTTTAATGTTGACCGCATGCATTCTTCAGCCAGTCAAATCTGAACATCCTTTTTGCTGTGTGGAACATCACAAAGACCAAGAGCTCCTTTCCTCTGGCTCTCAAAAAGGGTGGATTTTGAAATTCTAAATTTATACTTCCCTAAAAAGAATATGAGAAAAAAACTGCAACTCTTTCAGGATATGCTTGGAAATGGTCAGTGAGAGTGTTTGAGCTACATATAATAACTGAGAGGAAGTTCATTTTGATGCTATTGATTTGACTGATCTAAGACATGTCCAACCTGCTCCAGCAGTAGAAATTCTTTAAGAGGATATATAACATGGGAGCAGGGTGGGGGAGCTGGGGGCATATTCCAGGTATATAGGACTTTTGCACCTTCCTAGTAATCATATCCCCCGGATAGTGTAAGAGCCCATCTGGGTAAGTAAAACCTTCGCTTTGCGGGCATTGCTTTGGGCTGGATCTGCCACTCCCATCGACAAGGACATGTTGTAAATAATATGAAATCCTGAGATTGTGGCGGGTCCCAGTTGTTCAGTAAGGACCAGGACAGACTCAACCGAGTTCAGCCAGGAAGCATTAAATATCAGTAAAATGCACATGTTTGAACGTTTTGCCTTTGATGTTCATGGGTTATACTGCTTGCGTTTTAGTTGCGCTGTGTAATTCTGTGAATAAGGGGCTCCATGCCCATAGTAAAAATAAGTGGGGGCAGGGGATGCTTATTTCGTTATGGCATAATGCCCTGATGCTATTTATTCAAAATGTTGGGCTTATGTAATTTGGCTTAATGAAAAAGGACATAACTGGACCTATATGATTTTTAGAAAGTACTTTTTGATTAAATCCCCAATCAACCTAATGAAAGGCTTCTCCGCATTGTTATGTAGCCATCTTAGTTTTAGTTCCATGCACGTTATTTTAGTACACTAGGCCTGCCGCTGTGCACTTTCACCTAGATGTATTTTACTCAGCTTTGTTTATTATTTTAACAATAGTCACATTTGCGGACTTCTGTCAGCCATTCAAATGGTTTGTAAACAGCTGTCCTTGCACGGGGTGTGTAACGCTTCAGCATCGAACTTGGCTTGTTATATGAAGGGACTTCCAGTCCCCTAGATTAGACCTACGTTCCAGGTGCTTTCAAATGGCAGCTATGTTCTCCTCAATAGTAAAGACTGTTGTGGGATGCGAGCCGGAACAGTTTATGTTTCGGTCTCTAAGATAGTTACATGCTGCGGGAACGTACTTTTTCCTCCCACTAGAAAGAAAGAGGTATCTGACATTTGGCCCCATATTGCTACTTCTAAAGTGAATTTTGACAAGTTGAGCAGACTCAAGGCATTATTGTTTCAAAAACATGTGGCTCTCACATCTGCACGTGAGACCTATGCACTTCAAATAGCAAGGTCATCAGCAGAGATAAAGTCCTTTATAAATACCAACTTTTTGAGACACTTTAGTGAACTCGTGGGGTGAATATTTAATGCATCCAGTACTACTGGAATCACAAATTTCTTTAAAGCTGTTGATTCTGGTTTCATCCACACCTTCTCCTTCATATTCGGTTTAATACCATCAGCAATGCACTCAATATTCTCTAGTATTTCCGGGGGATTTCCAATAACTTTGGCTATAAAAGCTGGCATTTTGCAATTGCTATGTTTCTGTGCAATGGCAGTCCCGCTGCAACAAGGAGGAATGAAAGCGCTCCCACCAGCACAGCTGTGTCGTGAACGTATGATGCAGTACTTCTGAGCAACACTCCTGGAGCAATTGGAGTGTGACTGGTCCCTGTCATTCAGACCAGTTTTGCATTGTGTGCAGCCCGTGTTTCGGTGCCTCTGGTGCTCGTTGGAACATGCACTAGAAGTTTCTCTTTCTACGCAGCACTTGCTTTCATTGGACGCTGATCTGTTGATCTCGCTGAGGGTTCATTTTCGGACATGCGCATTGAGGGTGCATTTGCTACGGGAAACCGCTTATGAGTTGCCCTTCATGGAGGATGCGGCTCCGAAATTATTACTGGGCACAACACGGAATGCTCCTGCCTTGGCTAAGGCTCAGGCTATGGAACATAAATGCTCCTTGGAAATTCCTGGCGATGTATTTCTGACTGTGACGCCTGCCGAAGTGGAAATTTTCCTGTCTTCAATTGTCCCGGATTCAATTGGCAACTTCCAAAATGACTCTGACTCTTGAAATTCAGCTCTTTTTACGCCACATGTTAACATTTTAAATTGTCTTTTTATATATGCTCAAGTTTCCTTTTAACTTGTCATTATTGGCATTTTTACATATTTATCTAAGGTTGAGTTTTAGTAGCTTTTATACATAATTGAGCTTTGAACCACCTTCAACCAGCAAGGGGAGGGTGTTGTGTAGCCATCTTAGTTTTAGCTCCATGCACATTATTTTAGCACACTAGGGCTGCCGCTGTGCACTTTAACCTAGATATATTTTATTAAGCTTTGTTTATTATTTTAACAATAGCCACATTTGCTGTCTTGTTTTATTCTCTTTATCTAGCTATTCTTGCTTAGGCCAGCACTACGTCCTCAAACATGACATTCTTTTTAACTCTGTGCTTCCTTCAAGGCTGCAGTAAGGTAGGTTGCCGGTGAACACGGTAAAGGTTTTTCTCTGGTATTCATAGAAAAATACACATCCTTACGTAGGGACATTTTCTCAGAACATCAGCTGTTTTATTATAAAAACACTTCTCTGTCCCTTACACATTAGAGGTAGATTCCAGCCAGAGGACCATGACAGTATGATGATTGCTGAATGCTTTGCTACAGCTGCTTTTGCAGACTTCAGGCCTTTGCTCAGGTATGGAGGATGATGTCTTCCCAGGGAAACGTGAAGGGCAGAACTAGAGCTTAACATGCTGTGTTCTAATATAGCCTAGGTAGGAATTAGTCTATTGACTCTAGTGACAATATGGTAGCGTTATTTCTATGCTTCACCGTCCTTGTCACTATTTTAATTCTGTCATGCTTTATCGTACTAGTTATTGCAGCACATGCTTTAGTATTTAAGATGCAGTTGCTTCATTAAAAACCTTATTGAAACATATACTGCCTTTGTTTGTCCTTGTATATGTGAGACTAATGTAACTGAGAGAAACTGATGAGACCTGAGTAACCACGATTTCCTTGAGAAGTCAATTGTGTCATGCGCTCAGCTGCCCAATCATCCCTGCACTTGGGTAGAGATGAGGCACTGCTAGTTAGCCGGAGCAAAACCCGGATTAGGGTGACAGGTGTAACATGTAGTGGGTTAAGACTCAGTCTCCCACACCGCAGGTGATTCTGCCACACAAATCCAGTAGTCTCATTAGAATAATGAGATCCTACGCGACAACATCAAGCAAGAGAAGGACTTTTCTGGATTTTATTTTTGTGACTATATCAATAAGATTCACCAATAGTCTTTTGAAGTCATAGGTATGGCTCCTCCTGGATTAGACAAGCTGCATCTGATCTGGCTGGAGAAGGGGGTGATCTCCTCCGGCCAGATCAGATTCAGTCTTGAACCAGAATCTCTTCTAAGATCTTTACACCACTTGTGGTTCTAAAAATTCTGGACCCATGTAATTTACTTTGCCACAGCAGTACGATTTTAGTATCAAAAGACCGATAATGACTAGTACACTAAGCATGAGCATTTTCGCTCAATTCCAGCAGCGTTTTCTCCTCGAAATCGCCATTTTCGTCCTGCACTCGTGGCTCCCATTTTATACACGGCAGCCATTTTTAAAAGTTGCCCTCACATAGGCTTATAATACAGTCAGATTTGATTCCAAGGACACGTACACCTTGATTGACTTTTCTCTGACATGGGCAAGCTGGAACCATTGCCTCAGGCCAAACCTGTTTGGTCAGTCCCTCTCCCAGTGGCCGAATCAGATAGCATCAAGGCACACCATGCCATAAAACCCTTATTATCGCTCACACACCCTGCCTAATCTTGCTCACACCTGCACCTGCTCTTTTCTTCTTCTTACTTTACGAGGGGGAGGTGCCCGTTTATATTGGGGGTCCACACTTATCTGATGTAAAATACTAGGCCTTGCCGGGTAATTTATTATGGGTTGGATGACATGAAATATGAGGTTTCATCATGACACTGTTTTTTCCTTTGTAGTGAAAACATGTGAATGACCAACCAAAATGTCAAGAATGTTTGCCTGAAGCTTAAAAAACTGTATATAAGGAAACCTGACTTTGCATTGACACACAGTCTCCTGAGAACATACAAACCGTGCTGTTGTACTTCTAGGACGCTTGTTACTTGGTTGCAGCCAATAAATTCGGTCTTTGACTTCACCTAGAAGACTCTGAGTTTCTGTGGTCTGAATCAGGAAAGTACCCGAGGTCTTTGGGTGTACCCTGGCACCACTGGGTTACCGGATCAGTACCGGTTCTGAAAAACCCAGTACCTCAGTTGGCGCCCAACGTGGGGCGATACCAGCGGTACCGGTCCAAGCCTGAGGTCCGTGAGGAGCTTTGTGTGAAAATTCTGGAGGAAGGCCGCCACTTCATCGACCCCTGCATGTCGACGTGGTCCGAAAGTCTTTGCTGCGAGGTTCCCCGCTTCCCGACGGCTACGAAGGACTGCTGCCCTGGCTATCGCCCTGATTTGGACCCTTGATGTTTGGTAGAGCAAAACGATAAGACGAGTCTTCTGGTGACGTCATCGATATTTTCAGTTAAGTATAAGTGGAGCGTCTCCCAGTCCTTAGTTGGACACTTGGTTTGGTCCTTAGTTGGACATTTGGTTTGGTATCCCTTCGGGATCACTTTGATTTGGAACTTGCAAGTACCAAAGCCGAAGGACTCGTGTATTCACGAGACTATCGTAAACGATAATCCTTTGAAGTTTGAAGCTAGACTAGTGAGCGAAGATGCCTGGTCTTAGCAGACTTGGAAATTTGTTTTGTCTTGGTTGTAAAAGGGACTCCCGGTTGGAGGACTCATGTCCGGTTCCTCCGATTGGAACTCCAACCTATGAACTATATGTGAAGCACGGAGTAGGCCCCATCACATATAATGAAGTATGGATCTGTTACACCAGAAAAGATGGTGTTTTAAAATGGCCCCAAAATGGTAGCTTTGACACAGAAATCTTAGATAACCTCGAAGTTAGACTTTTTAAGAAGAAAGCCCGGCCGGCAATGTTTGATTCTTTCCGCTTATGGCGTAAGGAAGCCAAGCAAAAGGAAATTAAATTAGCTAAGAAAAATAAGAGAGAAAAAGGTATTTCGATTATGCAAGCTGCTATACAGTTTAAAGATAACGAAGCAGAACAGTTGAATGAGCAGTTGCATAGGCGACATAAAATGACAGTAGATAAATGCTATCCAATTTTGCCGCCTCTTCAGCAAGATGCAGCAAAAGACTCTGAAAAAGATCCCTAATGTCGCATTTGCTAAGTTCACCACCACCCTATGCGCAGAATGCCACGGCACCTCCGCAACCTCTAGTTGCACAACCAGTGGTTGCATTGCCTCCTGCTCCTCCACAGCACCCACCAGCTATTCTTCAGTTGGTTCCTATTCCTCCGGTGCAGCCTCCTCAAGGGCCACCGGCTTTGACATCTGCTCTGCCTTTACTTCCTACAACTTTGACTACTATAGCGACTACCACTCCTGGTATTGGTTCTGACACTGCTTCTGTCTCTGCATTGTCTCATTCTGTTTTTCCTCCTGTTCATTTGTCAACCTCTCCCTCTATCCGTCAGAGAATGACAAACACTGTGACTAGTCTTTTATCCCCTCTCTTTGGGTCATTAGCTACGACCCCAGTTTCAGAGCGTAAACAATTGCGTAGCCAATTGCCTGATGGTAGGGAGAAAGAGACACTGAATTATTTGGCGCATAAATGGGTTACTGAACCAGCGAGATATGAACTAGAGTCTGTTATGGATGTCTTCCATCAGTGGGAAGAACCGAAACAGAGATAAGTTTTTGAGAAAATGTGTACTTTTCTTTCTGAGGATTTAGAGGAAAATGGTTTGGAGCCCAATCCGCCTAAGTTGTGTCGTGTACGGTTCGATTTTGCGACAGGTTTGATTGTGGGTTCAGATGTCGAGAAAGCAGTTGCAATATTATTGTCGTTTAGGACTGAAGGTGTTTCCAGGTTATTGTTTAAATATGATTCTTCTGCTAAAAAGAAAGGGAAACAGTACCCCATGAGAGAAGTTGCCCCACAATGGAGGGAAGGGGACCCAAATGCTAATCCACCTGTCCTGCCTCATTTCCAGCGTGTATGGGTACACGTTCCATGGAAGCGAGCTGAAGTTTTAGCCCTTAAGCAGACATTGCCTGATCCCCGTAAGAATCCTACAGGGTATTACAAGGAATTGTCACAGACTGCGGGGTCTTGCATTATGAATTTAGCTGACATAGACATGTTGTTTGTGTTGGAAAATGGGTTATTGGTAGGGCAGGTAGGTACCTACACCTAGCAATAAGCCACTAACCTCCACATAGGTACAGTTAGGTCTCAGTAAATTAATCCCAGCTCAACCCTTGGTAGCTTGGCAACGAGCGTCAAGGCTTAACTTAGGAGACAAAGTGTAAAGCATTCAAATATCACAAAACAGTAATTAAATAAAACACAGGAAACAGTTTAAAATTCCAAAACCAATTTATAAAAATAGTTTATATTTTTATCTTTAAAATGACACAAAAACTATTAAAATCGGTTCAGGGGAACCGGAGATATGAATTTTTAAAGAATTATTACTTTTCTAGCGCTTAGAAACAAAAAGCGCCAATCGGGTCATCTGGTTGCACCTCGACCGGGGCAAAGTCAAACTTTCAGGCCGACCGCAATGGAGCCCTGCTCGGCTACAGGTCGCGGGAGGCCTCGGTTAAAAAGTTACCTTCTGACTTAGGGGGTGATTCTAACCCTGGCGGTCGGTGTTAAAGCGGCGGCCAACCCGCCAACAGGCTGGCGGTAAAAAAAATGGGATTCTGAGCCTGGCGGGAACCGCCAACACAGACAGCCACCTTAACACTCCGCCCGCCACGGCGGTACAAACAAACAGCGCGGCGGTCCCCGCCAACAGACAGGCGGGAGACAATGTACCGCCCACACTATTCCAACTCACCAATACGCCACCTTTTCCGGGGCGGGAGCACCGCCGATAAAAACACGGCGGAAACAGACTACGGACGGGAAAACGCTCACCACTACGCACTCCAGGAGGAAGGAGGACAGCATGGAACCCGAATTAAACATCCTACCTGCTCTCGTCTACCTTCTCATCTACCACGAGTACGAAGTCCGGCGCAGACGACAACGGTGAGTACTGCACCTACGACACACAGGAGGGGGAGGACGAAAGGTCACGGGCACACACATATGCGACCCCCCCCCCAACTATGTACTCACCAATGCAGAGCACCAAGTCACAGTGACACCACCCAAACACCCCTGAAAAATGCCAGGACGTAATCATATTTGGAATAAATATTTATGTACCAAAAAGCTCCAGAAAATTAGCGTACAACCATGAAAGATATCCACAACAAAACTAATGACATACACATCAGTGTATAACTGAAGTAACAAGTCCTGCACATCCTACGAATTCAGCATGTCCGTGGGCCAAAGTCTTGAGAAACAAGGGCAAGGCCCACACAGGAGACCTGAGTCCTTTGGAGAGAACACTGCAGGGGCATCAGATGTAAAAACTACAGGCACCTCAGGGGGAAGGGAAGGGGGGGGCACCACAGCCACATGAGTCCACGACGCCAGATCCACGAGGAGCCACCATGCCCACTGGACCATCCTGGGGAGTGCAAAGCCACAGTCTCTCAATGTCTCTACAGTGGGTGGGCTGCCCACTGGACCATCCTGGGGAGTGCAAAGCCACAGTCTCTCAATGTCTCTACAGTGGGTGGGCTGCCCACTGGACCATCCTGGGGAGTGCAAAGCCACAGTCTCTCAAGTCTCTACAGTGGGTGGGCTGCCCACTGGACCATCCTGGGGAGTGCAAAGCCACAGTCTCTCAAGTCTCTACAGTGGGTGGGCTGCCCACTGGACCATCCTGGGGAGTGCAAAGCCACAGTCTCTCAAGTCTCTACAGTGGGTGGGCTGCCCACTGGACCATCCTGGGGAGTGCAAAGCCACAGTCTCTCAATGTCTCTACAGTGGGTGGGCTGCCCACTGGACCATCCTGGGGAGTGCAAAGCCACAGTCCATCAGGTGGATGACAGTCTCCACTGGTCAAGGAGGAGGCATGGTGGGCACAGTGAACCATAAACGGTGCTTGGGACGGCGGTGCCCAGCGGAGCGGTGCTTGAGACGGCGGGGCCCAGCGGAGCGGTGCTTGAGAGGAAGGGCCCAGCGGAGCGGTGCCTCAGAGGAAGGGCCCAGCGGAGCGGTGCCTCAGAGGAAGGGCCCAGCGGAGCGGTGCTTGAGAGGAAGGGCCCAGCGGAGCGGTGCTTGAGACGGCGGTGCCCAGCGGAGCGGTGCTTGAGACGGCGGTGCCCAGCGGAGCGGTGCTTGAGAGGAAGGGCCCAGCGGAGCGGTGCTTGAGAGGAAGGGCCCAGCGGAGCGGTGCTTGAGACGGCGGGGCCCAGCGGAGCGGTGCTTGAGAGGAAGGGCCCAGCGGAGCGGTGCCTCAGAGGAAGGGCCCAGCGGAGCGGTGCCTCAGAGGAAGGGCCCAGCGGAGCAGTGCCTCAGAGGAAGGGCCCAGCGGAGCGGTGCCTCAGAGGAAGGGCCCAGCAGAGCGGTGCTTGAGAGGAAGGGCCCAGCGGAGCGGTGCTTGAGACGGCGGTGCCCAACGGAGCGGTGCTTGAGAGGAAGGGCCCAGCGGAGCGGTGCCTCAGAGGAAGGGCCCAGCGGAGCGGTGCTTGAGATTGGCGGGGCCCTGTTCAGCGGTGCTCTTCCCCATGGCGGGCCCTGTTCAGCGGTGCCTATCTCCACGGCGGGGCCCTGTTCAGCGGTGCTCTTCTGCACCGCGGGCCCTGTTCAGCGGTGCCTATCTCCACGGCGGGGCCCTGTTCAGCAGTGCTCTTCTGCACCGCGGGCCCTGTTCAGCGGTGCTCTTCTGCACCGCGGGCCCTGTTCAGCGGTGCCTATCTCCACGGCGGGGCCCTGTTCAGCGGTGCTCTTCTGCACCGCGGGCCCTGTTCAGCGGTGCTCTTCTGCACCGCGGGCCCTGTTCAGCGGTGCTCTTCTCCACGGCGGGGCCCTGTTCAGCGGTGCTCTTCTGCACCGCGGGCCCTGTTCAGCGGTGCTCTTCTCCACGGCGGGGCCCTGTTCAGCGGTGCTCTTCTGCACCGCGGGCCCTGTTCAGCGGTGCCTATCTCCACGGCGGGGCCCTGTTCAGCGGTGCTCTTCTGCACCGCGGGCCCTGTTCAGCGGTGCTCTTCTGCACCGCGGGCCCTGTTCAGCGGTGCTCTTCTGCACCGCGGGCCCTGTTCAGCGGTGCTCTTCTCCACGGCGGGGCCCTGTTCAGCGGTGCTCTTCTGCACCGCGGGCCCTGTTCAGCGGTGCTCTTCTCCACGGCGGGGCCCTGTTCAGCGGTGCTCTTCTGCACCGCGGGCCCTGTTCAGCGGTGCTCATCCAGCAGGTCAAGAGAGCCAGACCTGGCCTCGACTCCCTGCTCAGTCGCCCTCGGACCGTGACGTTTCTGGACCCTTCGGGGACGGACTCCTGGCCTCCTTAGTGTCCTCCTTCCCAGCTGGGATGTGGCATGTGGGGTCCACCTTCTCCGCGCTCCTGCTGCCCTTCCGCTCCTTTGATGGGGCTCTCGGGCCCTTGCCTCCCCTAGATGGTGTGGGTGGTGAAGTGGCCGCACATTGCTCCTTGGGGGCAGCCCTGTCGGTCCTCGCACGGCGGTCCTTGTTTTTGCGGGTCCTCTTGCCGGGGGGGGGGGGCTGGACGTGTCCTTGCTGCTGATCGATGTGTCACTGCTGGCAAAGGGTGGGCTCCAGAACCCAGGCACAACAGTGACACCCGAAGCTGGGCTGGTGGTGGCTGCGGTGCTCTTGGGACTCTTTGAAGATGGATGGGGGAGGTCATCGGGGGGAAAGAGGTTAAGGTTAGCCAGGAAAAGTTTTTTAGGGCCAAGGTAAAGGGTAGGAGAAGTGGAAATGGAAGTGGAGGTAGAGGAGGTGGTTGTAGGAGAGTCAGGTGTGCTGTCATTGGGTGAAGGTGCTGGTGCTGTAGGCTGTCGTGAGGTGGATGGCTGTTGGGTGGGTGGCTGCCTGCGTTTGTGTGTCTTGGAAGAGGGGGTGACAGACACAGTGGGAGAGGACACAGGGGACGTGTACATGGCAGTGGGGGTGGTGACTGCACGAGTGTGGACTGTACTGGAGGGTGAGGTGGTGATGGAAGCACTGGCTGATGTTGGGGTGCATGCAGGTGTGAGTGTAGACGTCACAGGGAGGGAGGAGGGAGACGAGGAGGAGGGGGACACAGGGGTAGCAGTGGCTGTTGGCATGTCTGCATCTGGGTGTTGCTCAGGTGAGTGTTTGCGGGATCTGTGGTGCTTGTGTTTGGATGAGCTGCTCTTGGGTGTTGAGGTGTGTGCAGGCTGGTCTGATGGTGTGGATGGGATAGGCTGAGGAACAGGAGACAGAGACAGGCTGGAGGCAGTCAGAAGAGGGAGGCTGGAAACAGGGACAATGGCTGCCGTCAGTGCTGAGGCCAGAGCAGTGAACGCTCGTTGATGGGCAGCCTGACCCGAATGAATGCCCTCCAGGTACGCATTGCTCTGTTGCACCTCCCTTTGCACACCCTGGATGGCATTCAAAAGGGTCGTCTGCCCAACAATGAGCGTCCTTACCAGGTCAATGAGCTCCGCACTGAGGGCAGCAGGGGCAACAGGGGCAGGGGCTGAGGTGCCTGGGGCGAAGGAGACGCGCGCCTTCCTGGGCGAACCGGCACGGAGCGAAGACTGAGGGGCTGCTGGGAGGGCGGGGCTGGTGCGCTGGGTGGCGGCTGTACCTGTAGAGGCGGGGGGCACGGATGTTGCCGCCACCCCTAGGGAGCTCCCATCCGAGGACGTGTCGCTTTCGCTGCTCTCACCAGCGGTCCCCGTCGTGGTGCTCCCCTCGCCCTCCGGATCACTGGTGCCCTCGGTGTCTGTTCCTGGGCCCACCGGGGCCTTGTGTCCTGCAGCTCCCTCGTGCTCCGATGCCATATCTCCTCCGCCTGATGATGCTAATGCACACATGCACAAGAAGATGAAGAGAAAGGGTGGGGGAGAAAAAAGAAGACCAGGTTGAGTGCATGCAATGTCAACACCGTTGGCGGAGAGGACAGACACAGGTGCCTAATGCACTAAGCCGCGCATTCGGGGTACACTACTCAGTACTACTGACTAAGACAACAGGCCAAGAGACGTCAAACGCGCACATGGGAGATGCTGGACCTTCAATGGCTGTACTTGTCACCCTACAGAGGTGGGGGCCGGGGGCACAGGGCCATGCCTAAGGGAGAGGACTACACTACAGAAAGCGCCCTGGCCTAATGTCACCCACAGCCCTCCTCCCCCACCCAGACGCCTCCACTGCGCAGAAAGATAGGAGAATGTGCTGATACTCACCCCCTTGTGTCTGCTGTGATGTCTTAAAGCGCCCATCCAATTCAGGGTAGGCCACCGCCAGGATCCGGGACATCAGGGGGGTCATGGTGCGACTGGCACCCCTCCTAGGTTGGGAGGCCATCCCCAGCAGTGTTTCTGCGGTCTTCCTTGTTCCGCGGCGGATGTCCTCCCACCTCTTGCGGCAGTGGGTGCCCCGTCTGTTGTGGACCCCCAAGGTCCGGACTTCCTTGGCGATGGCACGCCAAATCTCGATCTTCTGATGGGCGCTGACCTATTAGACATGTACAGGGTGGAAAGGAGGAAATCATCAATGACCTGCATGTTAGATGTAATTGGCCCCCACCCACCCACTTTGCCATATGGCACATGCTCTCATCTGTCGGGCGTTGCACTCCTCATTCGCCACCCACCCCACCAACTTACATCCACCCCAATCCACACAGGCATAGCCCATTCCATTAGCACCCGGTGTACTCACTTGTTGGTCTGGAGGACCGTAGAGTAGCGCATACTGGGGGAGGACCCCATCCACGAGCTTCTCCAACTCTTCAGACGTGAAGGCAGGGGCCCTTTCCCCAGTCGCAGCAGCCATTGTATCTTCCAGACCGAGGTCACAGCAGCACTTGCAGTATAGGTCCTCTCCTGTGGATGATCAGGTCTCGAGTGATTAAGCTGATAGAAAATGGCGGTCACGCCCGCGGCGGTGCGTACCACGGCGGTGCGTACCACGGCGGTGCGTACCGCGACCGCCGGCGCACTTCGTCATTGGCTCCTGAAACCCATAGGCTTCAATGTTAACCAATGCGGCTTTGCGCCGCGGTCTACGACCGCCTACCGCCACGGTGTGCCCCGCCAGCGCATTGACCTCACATCCCATTGTCCCACTTCACAGGTCAGGCAGCCGCCATTTCAAGGGCCCACATGGCTTAATTTTGACTGCGACACACAGGCCTAGGCCTTGCATTGCCACACATACACGCCTTTCAACCCATTGCCATTCTTTAACTGTGCAAGCTGTCTGTACGTACCTGTGGTTTGCCTGACTCTGTGCTCCATGTTGTCCTTCCTAGGCACCGTCCGCTGGGACTTGCGATGAGAAGGAGGAATCCTCGCGTGTACAGACCGCTGGTGGACCTGTCGACAATGGAAGAACGCCATATAATACTTCGATACAGACTTGACCGTGCCACTATCCATGAACTGTGTGCCCAGCTGGAGCCAGCCCTGATATCCCCCATCCGCCAACCCACAGGGATTCCCCCTCTGGTGCAGGTTTTGTCAGTCCTCCATTTTTTGCCCAGTGGGTCATTCCAGACCACAGTGGCCATGTCATCTGGAATGTCTCAGCCTATGTTTTCTAAGATTTTGAGCAGAGTGTTGTCTGCCCTGATGAAACTCATGCGGAGCTACATCATTTTCCCCGAGGAGGGTGACTTGCCTACAGTGAAGGGTGATTTCTATGCCCTTGGACAAATCCCCAACATCATTGGTGCCATTGATGGGACCCATGTGGCTTTGGTACCCCCAAAAGACGATGAGCAGGTGTACCGAAACAGAAAAAATTATCATTCGATGAATGTCCAGGTGGTCTGTTTGGCTGACCAGTACATCTCCCATGTAAATGCCAAGTTCCCAGGGTCAGTGCATGACGCGTATGTGATGCGAAATAGCAGCATCCCCTATGTGATGGAGCAGCTAAAGAGACAACGTGTGTGGCTAATAGGTGACTCTGGTTACCCCAACCTGCCGTGGCTACTGACCCCAGTAAGGAATCCCCGGACAAGGGCAGAGGAACGCTACAATGAGGCCCATGGGCGTACTAGGAGGGTGATTGAGCGAACCTTTGGCCTCCTGAAGGCCAGGTTTAGGTGCCTGCATATGACAGGTGGATCCCTAATGTACTCACCAAAGAAGGTGTGCCATATCATCGTGGCGTGCTGTATGCTTCACAACCTGGCTTTGCGACGCCAGGTGCCTTTCCTGCAGGAGGATGGTCCAGATGGTGGTGTTGTAGAAGCCGTGGAGCCTGTGGAGAGTGAAGAGGAGGAAGACTCAGAGGACGACACAGACAATAGGGACAGAGTGATACAACAGTATTTCCAGTAACACCCAGGTAAGAATCACCCACGCCATTTCACAATTGCTTATAGCCTCCTGCATCTGTACTTTCTGTAGTTCCCCACAGATGTTTTTCATTGATTTTTGCCTTTCCCTTCCCTTCTCAGTGCTGTCTGACTCAGTACCTGACTTCTGCTTGGTTCGCCCATGAAATACAGCGTATTGACATTGGTATGTTGTCATGACTAATTGACAGAACAGAAATCGAACAGTAATATGTAATACATTTGTCAATAATACAGCATGACTCAAAACAGATTTGTGTGCAAAATGTGATTTATTTACAGTGCTAGATATCGGTACATGTGATTCTTAGGGTGATGGGTAGGGGTGGAGGAATATCCATGGCAGAGTCCAGTTCTCAGTCTCACAGGTGCATTGTCCTTTTGCCTGTGGAAGGATGGAGCATAGGCAGTTCATGGTTGGACAGGGTGGCAATGTGGGACAGTGGGAAGACTTGAGGGGGTATGTCCTGCAGGCGGGGGTCTTGACATCCTACTCTGTCTTTTTCTTTGGTCTCAGGCTCCTCTTACGGGGTGGTTGTTCTTCAGCAGGAGGTGGGGTTCTGGGGGGCTGTCGAGGTGTTGGGACCTCCTGTCCACTAGCGCCGGCGGAGGTGGTAGGCTGTTCCTGGTCCGGGCTAGTGACAGGGGCCCTGTGTGGTGCACCATGGTCCCGCAACGCGTCCTCTATCCTGTGGAGGGCCAGGACGATGGTCCCCATTGCGGTCCCGATGATTCTCAGCTCCTCCCTGAAACCCATGTAGCGTTCCTCCTGCTGTGCCTGGATCTCAGTGAACCTGACCAGTACCGTCGCCATCGTTTCTTGGGAGTGGTGGTATGCCCCCATGATGGTGGTGAGGGCCTCTTGGAGAGTGGGTTCCCTGGGCCTCTCCTCCCCCCCCTGTCGCACAGCAGCCCTCCGAGCTGCCCGGTTTCCCCCGGCCTCTGTCCCCTGGACGGTGTGCCCGCCACCACTGCCCCCAGGTCCCTGTTGTTGGGGTGTTGGGTTAGCCTGGGTGCCCTGTAGTGGCAGACACACCGCTGATTGAGCTGTCCTAGAGACAGAGGCATGGGCCCGCTGGGTGGGAGCTGTGCTGGTGTCGGCAGAGGGGGTCGGGTCTGGTGTGGCCTGTGGCTGCCTGAGGGGAACCGACTGCCCAGAGGTCCCCGATGGTCCGGGCTGGTCATCAGGTTCACTGTCGACAGAGCTGCTATCCTCAGTGTGGGCCTGTTCCGGTGGTGGGATGGACACTTCTGGACCCTCCTGGCTGGTGTGTTGTCGTTCGGGTCCTGCATGGGGTAAGAGAGTTTGGTTATTATTTCTGTGTGTGCAATAGCATGCGTGTTGTGGGTGCCCTTGTCCCCCAGTGCAGGCATTCCCTGGAGGGAGGTGTTGTGAGGGTATTTAGTGGGGGGGAGGGGCTAGTGCAGTGGTCATGCTTAGGTGATGGGTGCCCATGATTTGTGTTGGCATGCAGGAGTTGGTGTTGGGATGGGTGGGTTGTGCTGGTGAGACACTGTCAGGGAGGATGTGTGCTGGGGGGTTGGGGGTGAGGGTGGGGGTGTGGGTTGGCATGCTGGTGGGGTGGGGGGGATATAGTAGTTGAGATTGGACTTACCAGAGTCCATTCCTCCGGCTACTCCTGCGAGGCCCTGAGGATGCAGGATGGTCAAGACCTCTTGCTCCCACGATGTAAATTCGGGAGGGGTGGGTGGGGGTCCGCCGCCAGTCTTCTGGACCGCGATGTTGTGCCTGGAGACCATCGATCGGACCTTCCCCCGTAGGTCGTTCCATCTTTTGCGGATGTCCTCCCTATTCCTGGGATGCTGTCCCACCGCGTTGACCCTGTCCACGATCCGCTGCCATAGCTCCGCCTTCCTGGCTATACTGGTGTGCTGCACCTGCGAGCCGAAGAGCTGGGGTTCCACTCTTAGGATTTCCTCCACCATGACCCGGAGTTCTTGGTCCGAAAAGCGTGGGTGCCTTTGGGGTGCCATGGGGTGGTGTGGGTGAGGTGTGGGGTGGTGTATGTGATGAGGAGTGTGTTGGTGAGTGGTGCTTTGTGCTACTATGTGGTGTGTGTGATGGTGTAGTGTGCCTCAGTGTGTCTTGCTGTGGATTGTCTGCTGTGTCTCTCTCTCCTTCTCTCAGTAATTAGGGTCGCAGGGGTTTGTGGGTGATGTGGGTGTGTGTTTTATAGTTGGTTGATTGTGTGGGAGTGGTGTGTGTATGTGTATCAGGTGCGTGTATTTCAAATTGTCCAATGTGGCTGTGTTTTGGTGATGTGTGTGTATTCTGACCGCGGCGGTGTGTACCGCCAATGAAATACCGCGTTTGAATGACCGCCGTGTGGATTCGTGGGTCGTAATGGCATGGGCGTATTTCTATTGGCGTGACGGTGGAGGTTTGGTCATCTCCAGTTTATCGCTGCCCGCCGATGTGGCGGGCTGCAGTGGAGGACGGATTTTTGGAGGTTTGGCCGTTGTGGGTCAGAATGACCGTGGCGGTTGACCGCGGCCGCGGCGGTGTTATGGCGGTCTTATGACCGGCGGTAAGGGCATTTTACCGCCGAGGTCAGAATGACCCCCTTAGTCTTTATTTTGAAGTTTTTCTTCACCGGGACGAACCTGCCAGTTGAATCCGACCTCCTGGAGCCCTTGTCCGGATACACGATGTGGGTTTCCTCGGTGGAGACTTTTACCTTCGGACTTAGTCGTTTTTTCGAGATGAAAATCCTTCGACCGGGGTAAACCTGGATCTTGATCCGACGTCCATGGAGCCCTTCTCGGATACGATGGCTGGGAGGTCCCGGTCAACTTTTTACGTTCGGACTTAGGGGGTGATTCTGACCCCGGCGGTCTTAGACCGCCGGGGCCAGGGTCGGCGGGAGCACCGCCGACAGGCCGGCGGTGCCCCGCAGGGCATTCTGACCGCGGCGCTTTGGCCGCGGTCAGTGCAGGAAAACCGGCGGTCTCCCGCCGGTTTTCCGCTGCCCCTAAGAATCCTTCAAGGCGGCGCAGCTCGCTGCGCCGCCGAGGGGATTCTGACCCCCCCTACCGCCATCCTGTTCATGGCGGGAAAGCCGCCATGAACAGGATGGCGGTAGGGGGGGTCGCGGGGCCCCTGGGGGCCCCTGCCGTGCCCATGCCAATGGCATGGGCACGGCAGGGGCCCCCGTAAGAGGGCCCCGCAAAGTATTTCAGTGTCTGCCTTGCAGACACTGAAATACGCGACGGGTGCCACTGCACCCGTCGCACCTTCCCACTCCGCCGGCTCGATTACGAGCCGGCATCCTCGTGGGAAGGGAGTTTTTCCCTGGGCTGGCGGGCGGTCTTTTGGAGACCGCCCGCCAGCCCAGGGAAAAACTCATAATACCCTCCGCGGTCTTCTGACCGCGGAGCGGTATAATGGAGGGCGGAATTCTGGCGGGCGGCGGACCCCCTTAGTCTCTTTTTTGGATGTTTTTCTTTACCGGGACGAACCACGAAGTCAGGCCGGGTCGCGGTTGAGGCAAGCCGGCTAGAATTTCCGCGGCGGGTCGGTCCCTCTCTGGAGCTTTTTTCCACAAATTCTCAAATCTTTTCCAAACTTCTGGGGCTTCACCCAGATGTTCTTTTAAGGTTCTTTTGGGGTCCACAGCTCACCCCAAGGGTCCAGAAGTTCTGTGATGGTCCTTGGGGGGTGCAGACTTCAACTCCCAGAATGCACCTGGCGCAAACTCCTTTTTGGCCACTGGACAGTGGTCAGCTGGTCGCTTTCTTCAGGAGTTGGTGCAGGGGACTCTGGTTTAGCAATTTTTCACCTGTAGCAAACAGGGAGTCCCTCCTTGAACCAGTTGAAGACAGGCAAAGTCCTTCTTGTGGTGAAGCCCAAGTGTGCAGCTGGTGCAGTCCTTCTGAGTGCAGGGTCCAGGTGCAGGCCAGGGGTCCAGCAGGGCAGTCCTTCTTCTTCTTTAGTTCCTTTCTTGTTGAATTCTGGAGGGGATCTGAGGTGTGGGTGCAGGTCTGCCAGTTTTATCCTTGCTCCTGGGTGAAAAGCAGGGGGGCCCTGGTTCTCCAATCAGGGACAGGGTCGTCCCCCTGTGATGACCACTTCCTGGGAAGTGTGGCAAAAATCCATCCCAAAAGGCAACAGTCTCTAAAAATCCAACATGGCTGAATCTGATTTTTGGAGGTTACATCTGGCTGAGCCCACCCACTGGTATGGCTAAAAATTATAAACACACCCCTCTCCTAATCTAATCAAGGGGGCACCTAGCTGTCTGGGGTTGCAGGATGTGGGGGTGTTGCTGGGTGCTGCAAATGTCCTTCTCTGCCTTTGAAGACCAGTTTGGCAGCCCTCCCCCTTCCTGCCTCACCATCTGCTGAGGGGAGATTCTCCCCCCCAAGCACATTCCTTTGTGTGAAGTCAGGCCACTTCACACCTCATCAAGGTAGCCTGGCAGAAGCTGCTGCAGGCTGGCCAATCAGAGCACAGCAGCAAAAACAATGCAGAGCTGAAATTGGCAACTTTTTAGGTAAAGTCTAAACTTTTTACCTGGACAAGTTATATTAAATCCAACAACTGGAAGTTGTGGGATTTATTACAACAATCAATTTGATACCAAATTCTTGGTATGTAACATTTAAGGAGACTTTAAAATTTAAAATAAAGTCTGCCCATTCTAGCCTATGAAGGCCATTTACTTCAATGAGGGAAAAACGAATTTGGCTGTTTTTACCTCACCAGGGCTTATAAATCTATTTTTATAAAGTCCCTGCTTATAGTTACATGGCACCCAGCCCTAGGGGCACATAGGGCACACCTTAGGGGTGACTTATATGTAAAAATAAGGTAGTTTAAGACTTTGGAAGTACCTTTAATTCCAAAGTCGAATGTGCATATAACTTTAATTTAAAAGCAGCCAGCAAGGCAGGCTTGCTTTTAAAATGACACTGGGCACCTCAGCAATGCACCTAGGTGTGCACCACCTATGCTGTGGTCCCTAAACCTACATGCCCTACCATATACTAGGGACTTATAGGTAGGTTAACTTAGCCAATTATAATTAGCCTAATTTGCATATCCATTTTACACAGAGCACAGGCCCTGGGACTGGTTAGCAGTACCCAGGGCACCATCAGAGTCAGGAAAACACCAGCATAAAGTGGAAAATGGGGGCAAAAAGTTATGGGGCCTCTGCAATCAGCCCTGTTTTCTCACACAACCCCCCCCAGCCCACACACCCAGGAGACTCAGCCCAACCCTGGGAGAGTCTTCCTGGCTTGTTAGGCGAGGAAGACAGTGAAGAAAACTGGCTGTCCCTTTGCAGGGCCTACTCTGCCTTATATCCTCCTGTCAGGGTCACTCCCTCTGGGTAGTGAAGCCATCCCAACAGTAAAAGGACCCAACTCAAACTGAAACTTCCCTATAGGGGGGTCTTCCTCCTCTCTCTCTGCCAACTTGGGTAGTGAGGTGCCCACCTCCCCTACTCCTAACTTTGCTAGGGCAACACCTAGCTTACCCAAAGAGGTCACCCAACACTTGAGCAACCCCACCATGACCAACAGGGTCAGGGGGCCTACTTTGCTATTGGCCTTGGGGTCTGCCTCCCAGGCCAAGTACATTGCTGCCAGGAAGGCTAGCACCCAGCAGAGGCTACTGACAGCTGTCAGTACCCAGAACCACACCCTAAGCTCTCCACTGACAGGTGGCTGAGCTGCTTTAGGGGCATCTTTGGGGTCCTGGCACCCCTCTTGCTATCTAGAGTGTGGGGCTACCACCTCCTGTGGCAGACACCCTCCTTCCACTCTCCCTTCTGTCAGTGCAGGGGCAACACCTTGCATCTGGACAGGTGCCTGACTACTCAGGACTTCCTTGGGGTCAGGTGAGGCCTCACCAGTGCCAACTCTGGGCTCCCCCCCTACTTGGGCAGAAGGCCCTTGGCTCCCTGGAACTCTCTTTAAGAGTGGCCTACCCTTCCTTTTCTTCTTTCCTTTTCTTGGGGACCCCTGTCTCCTAACTGTAGGGACTGACTCCCCAGGACTTTGGGTTGGGGGGGCGCCCTGGGCGACCACCCCATCTGTGACCAGACTCACCTCTGGGAGGTCATTGCCCAGGATACAATCTAGGGGGAGGTCAGCACTGACTACCACCCTAATCCAGTCAAGGATACCCTCCCTCTCTAGGGGCACTATGGCTACAGGTTTGGAGGTGACCTCCCCTGTGGCTATCCTGACTTTCTTTGTCTTTCCTGGGACATACATGTCTGGCGTCACTAACCGGTCACTCACTATAGTGTGACTGGCACAGGTGTCTCTCAGGCCAGTGGTAGGGATCCCATTCACTTGAATGTGGTGGAAGTGCCTACACCCACCCTCAGGGATCACCAGCTTACCATCTGGTCCTGTCTCCCAGCACAATGCTAGGAGGACTTCATCATCTGAGGAATCCTCCTCTATGGCTACACTGGACAGCCCAGTGCTAACCACCTTCCTTGGACAGGCTGCATGTCCTCTGAAGTGACCTGTCTGCTGACAGTCAAAGCAAGCCCTACTGTCCAAGAGTTTTTTTAACCCTGGGTCTCCCTGTCTCTGCTTGTCAGAGTGGGAGTGGGATTTACTCTCCTCCTTCTTAGGGTTCTGGGGTACAGAGGGAGTCTCTGTGGTGGGCTTACCACCTCCCTCCTTAGGTTTTTGGGGACCTGTCCCCCCCTTCTTGGAGTCTCCCCCCTGGGACTTGACAACCACCCTGGTTCTCAACCACTCATCAACTGCCTCCCCTAGCTCTCTAGGGTTGGTCTGCTTAGAGTCCACTAGATGCTGGCGTAACCTTTCTTGGATACAATTGGTCAAGATGTGCTCTCTCATGATCAGATTGTATAACCCCTCATAAGTATCTACTTTGTTACCAATAATCCAGCCCTCTAGTGCCTTTAGTGAAATGTCCACAAAGTCAACCCAAGACTGGGTACTGACCTTCTGGGTGTCCCTGAACTTCATTCTATATTGCTCTGGGGTCAGACCAAACTTCTTGGCTAAGCACTTCTTCATACTAGGGTATGAATCTGCCTCCTCCCCCCTTAAGGTCAGAAGCCTATCCCTCCCTGAGTTGGGGACCAACTCCCACAAAAGGGAACCCCAGTATTGAGGCCTAACCCTTCTCATTTGGAGTGCCCTCTCAAAGGCCCCCAGCCACTTATCTATGTCATCCCCCTCTACATAAGCAGGAACTACCCCCTTGGGTAACCTGGGGCAAACTCCCCCACCCATGGACACCTCAGCTTCTTTATCGCTGCTTCCATCTCTTTTCTCTTTGTATGCCCACTTTTTCTTTTCTAGGGCCAGCTTCTCTGCTTCCACAGCTATGTATGCTAGCTGGGCCTCCAGCTCTCTTTCTCTGATGGATGGGTTCTCTCCTCCTGAAAGGAGCCCCTTCCCACCACTAGCTTTGGATCTGCCCCTAGTGACTGTATTTACTGAGGACCGTTCTTCCTCATCCTCACTTAGGCTCAGATGCCTTCCCTCCCCTGAGTGGTTAGAGCTTGCATCCTCCCTTCTTTCTCCCTCCTCTGGAGCTTCTTCTGACTCTACCTCTTGGGCCTCAGCCCATGCTGTCAGGGATGTGATCAGGATTTGCTTCCTGAGATCAGTGGTTGCAGGCAACCCTCTTTCAATACACAACCCCCTAAGCTGGACTACTGTCAGTGTGGGTAGGCTAGCCAGATCAAGCTCCATGGTTCCCTAGTTTTGTGTCAACAAAAACTTTTTGCAAAAATTGGAAACAAGAATTTAGAAAAATTTAAAAAATTCAATAATTGAAATTAATCCAAATTAAAAATTAAAAACAATTTTTGCACTAGGACAATTTAAAGGATTTTTAATTTGTTTTACCTAAAACTGTAACGTGATATTGAACACAAGTACAGGATCCCGTCGCTGCTTCCAATTATGTTGGAAAATGGGTTATTGGTAGGGCAGGTAGGTACCTACACCTAGCAACAAGCCACTAACCTCCACATAGGTACAGTTAGGTCTCAGTAAATTAATCCCAGCTCAACCCTTGGTAGCTTGGCAACGAGCGTCAAGGCTTAACTTAGGAGACAAAGTGTAAAGCATTCAAATATCACAAAACAGTAATTAAATAAAACACAGGAAACAGTTTAAAAATCCAAAACCAATTTATAAAAATAGTTTATATTTTTATCTTTAAAATGACACAAAAACGATTAAAATCGGTTCAGGGGAACCGGAGATATGAATTTTTAAAGAATTATTACTTTTCTAGCGCTTAGAAACAAAAAGCGCCAATCGGGTCATCTGGTTGCACCTCGACCGGGGCAAAGTCAAACTTTCAGGCCGACCGCGACGGAGCCCTGCTCGGCTACAGGTCGCGGGAGGCCTCGGTTAAAAAGTTACCTTCTGACTTAGTCTTTATTTTGAAGTTTTTCTTCACCGGGACGAACCTGCCAGTTGAATCCGACCTCCTGGAGCCCTTGTCCGGATACGCGATGTGGGTTTCCTCGGTGGAGACTTTTACCTTCGGACTTAGTCGTTTTTTCGAGATGAAAATCCTTCGACCGGGGTAAACCTGGATCTTGATCCGACGTCCATGGAGCCCTTCTCGGATACGATGGCTGGGAGGTCCCGGTCAACTTTTTACGTTCGGACTTAGTCTCTTTTTTGGATGTTTTTCTTTACCGGGACGAACCACGAAGTCAGGCCGGGTCGCGGTTGAGGCAAGCCGGCTAGAATTTCCGCGGCGGGTCGGTCCCTCTCTGGAGCTTTTTTCCAAAAATTCTCAAATCTTTTCCAAACTTCTGGGGCTTCACCCAGATGTTCTTTTTAGGTTCTTTTGGGGTCCACAGCTCACCCCAAGGGTCCAGAAGTTCTGTGATGGTCCTTGGGGGGTGCGGACTTCAACTCCCAGAATGCACGTGGCGCAAACTCCTTTTTGGCCACTGGACAGTGGTCAGCTGGTCGCTTTCTTCAGGAGTTGGTGCAGGGGACTCTGGTTTAGCAATTTTTCACCTGTAGCAAACAGGGAGTCCCTCCTTGAACCAGTTGAAGACAGGCAAAGTCCTTCTTGTGGTGAAGCCCAAGTGTGCAGCTGGTGCAGTCCTTCTGAGTGCAGGGTCCAGGTGCAGGCCAGGGGTCCAGCAGGGCAGTCCTTCTTCTTCTTTAGTTCCTTTCTTGTTGAATTCTGGAGGGGATCTGAGGTGTGGGTGCAGGTCTGCCAGTTTTATCCTTGCTCCTGGGTGAAAAGCAGGGGGGCCCTGGTTCTCCAATCAGGGACAGGGTCGTCCCCCTGTGATGACCACTTCCTGGGAAGTGTGGCAAAAATCCATCCCAAAAGGCAACAGTCTCTAAAAATCCAACATGGCTGAATCTGATTTTTGGAGGTTACATCTGGCTGAGCCCACCCACTGGTGTGGCTAAAAATTATAAACACACCCCTCTCCTGCCCTCTCCTAATCTAATCAAGGGGGCACCTAGCTGTCTGGGGTTGCAGGATGTGGGGGTGTTGCTGGGTGCTGCAAATGTCCTTCTCTGCCTTTGAAGACCAGTTTGGCAGCCCTCCCCCTTCCTGCCTCACCATCTGCTGAGGGGAGATTCTCCCCCCCAGCACATTCCTTTGTGTGAAGTCAGGCCACTTCACACCTCATCAAGGTAGCCTGGCAGAAGCTGCTGCAGGCTGGCCAATCAGAGCACAGCAGCAAAAACAATGCAGAGCTGAAATTGGCAACTTTTTAGGTAAAGTCTAAACTTTTTACCTGGACAAGTTATATTAAATCCAACAACTGGAAGTTGTGGGATTTATTACAACAATCAATTTGATACCAAATTATTGGTATGTAACATTTAAGGAGACTTTAAAATTTAAAATAAAGTCTGCCCATTCTAGCCTATGAAGGCCATTTACTTCAATGAGGGAAAAACGAATTTGGCTGTTTTTACCTCACCAGGGCTTATAAATCTATTTTTATAAAGTCCCTGCTTATAGTTACATGGCACCCAGCCCTAGGGGCACATAGGGCACACCTTAGGGGTGACTTATATGTAAAAATAAGGTAGTTTAAGACTTTGGAAGTACCTTTAATTCCAAAGTCGAATTTGCATATAACTTTAATTTAAAAGCAGCCAGCAAGGCAGGCTTGCTTTTAAAATGACACTGGGCACCTCAGCAATGCACCTAGGTGTGCACCACCTATGCTGTGGTCCCTAAACCTACATGCCCTACCATATACTAGGGACTTATAGGTAGGTTAACTTAGCCAATTATAATTAGCCTAATTTGCATATCCATTTTACACAGAGCACAGGCCCTGGGACTGGTTAGCAGTACCCAGGGCACCATCAGAGTCAGGAAAACACCAGCATAAAGTGGAAAATGGGGGCAAAAAGTTATGGGGCCTCTGCAATCAGCCCTGTTTTCTCACAGTTTGGGAATGTTGTTCCACAGCCTTTATGGGGAAAGATTCGCCATACAGACCATGCTCAAGAGTTAGGTGACACATGGGCTAATATTGCTGCTGCAGATGCCCGACAAATTGGTGGTGCTAAACCTGAGCCTTTAGTGACAGAGCTTCCTGGTAGGATTATTGATTACATGAAAACTATAATGCCTGCAATGCGTGTAAACTGGGATAAATTGTCTGCATGTAAGCAAAAGAAAGAAGAAACGGTATCAGATTTCTTCACCAGGTTTGAAGAAACGTTTGTGGACCACAGTGGTCAAGATATGAGCACGGAAGGTGGTCAACGTTTGTTCGTCGATAAATTTGTGCATAATCTGCTTCCTGAGTTGTGTAAAAAGTTAAAAGATTCAGAAAGTTCTTGGGCAGTTTCCTCTTCAGCGCAGATATTGGCTACTGCACAGTACTACGAAAATAGAGATAAAGATGAGAGAGATAGAGTAGAGAAGAAAACTAAAGAATTGAAAACGAAGGATCTGTTACAACAAGCGTACCCGCCACGTGGTGGTCAAAATAGTGGTGCACAGAGTAACTATCAGAACAACTATCAGCCCCAACCGTTTCAGAGAAACTCGCAAAGAGCCGAGTATGCTCAACCACGTATCCCAGTAGGTCCCAATCAGTGTTCATATTGCAAGGAAGAGGGTCATTTCAAGTATAGTTGCCCTGCTTTGCTACAGCGCGCAAATGGTACTTCTGGTTTAAGAGGTCGAGGTGTTCCACAAGCACCTAGAGGAAGAGGACGTGGATATGTTCCCCAGAGCACGCGCTCATTCCTCCCTCAAAACTCAATGAACAGATCTGATCAACAGGTTAATGCATCTGGTAGGACGGCTCAGTACTATAATGATGATTACTATACAGAGGATGAGCATTTGGACAGTAATGATTGCTAGGACAGCCGTAGACAAAGAGAGGGAGTTGTTTCAGTTCCAGTAGATCAGAGTGGGCCTTATGTTAAGGTGATTGCATCAGGTGTGTCAGAACCTTTTCTGTTGGATACTGGTGCTACCAAGAGTTCTATTATGCACTCAAAACTCCCTGGCGCACATTTGTCTGGCGAAACAAATGTATCAGTAGGGTTTTCCGGCGCCCCAGTTAGAAATCCGATTTCTAACCCTATATCTCTTTCTGTTGGACCTTGTAAATTTGAAACACCCCTTATTTTGACGACAGGTTGTGGCGAGAACTTGTTAGGATTAGATCTGTTAAAGAGATTGTATGCGACATTGTATTGCTCTCCTTCTGGAGTGCAACTCACATTGGGTAAGAAAGTGGTTTCACCAATGTATTTGTCAAAGGACAGATTTCCACCAGAATTTTCGTCTCTTCCTAATACTCTTTGGGCTACTGGACCTAATGATGTAGGTCTTTTGGAAATTCAGCCATATGTGATAACATTAAAAGCCAATGTTAAAATGCCACGTATTCCCCAATACAAGATCTCTAGTGAAGGGGAAAAAGCGTTGTTAGCAATTATTTGTGATCTGATTGAGAAGGATGTAATTGAAGAGACAAGAGGCAACGTTTGCAATAGTCCAGTTTTGCCTGTCTTGAAGCATACTGACCCTACTCAGCCACATGTTTATAGGTTTGTAATTGATCTTAGAGAGGTGAACAAAATAGTTGTGCCACAGTTTCCAGTCGTCCCCGATATCACTGCATTGTTGACAATGATTCCAGCTTCAGCCACTTGGTTTTCAGTGATAGACCTGAAAAATGCTTTCTTCAGCATCCCTATTGCAGAAGAGAGCAGGGACATTTTTGGCTTCAATTTGGGAGGACGAAGCTTCAGATTTAAGAGAGCTCCTCAAGGCTATTGTGAAAGTCCATCTATCTATAGTCAGGCTTTGAAAGCACAACTTGACACTCTTATGTTACCTGATGGCGCCACTCTCATTCAATATGTCTATGATTTGCTAGTTGCTGCAGATACTAAGGAGATCTGCAAAGAAGCAACATTGTCATTATAGCGTCATTTGTCTGATTTACACCACAAAGTGTCCCTTTCAAAGTTACAGTATTGTCCAAAAGAAGTGATCTATTTAGGTCATCTCTTTTCGAAGGAGGGAAGGCAACTGACCCCAGAGAGAATCAGGGCTGTTGCAGCAATGAGTGTGCCAAGAACACAGAGAGAAGTGCGTGCTTTCTTGGGTATTACATCATATTGCAGACAATGGATACCTAATTTTTCGTTAATAGCCAAACCCTTGGTGGCATTAACTTGTAAAGATACACCAAATCCCGTCCCATGGTCTGAAGATTGTCAGAAAAGTTTTGTCGAATTACGTGATGCATTATGTTCAGCTCCTGTGTTGGGTACCCCCAACTACAGCAAGCCTTTTACATTGTATGTCCATGAGAAAGAAGGTTGTGCGTTAGCAGTTTTGACACAACAGTTTGGAGACAGGGAGCGTCCATGCGCCTATTTCTCTTCAACCTTAGACCCAGTAGCTAAGGCACTACCAAGCTGCTTACGAGCGGCAACAGCTGTTTCTATCCGACAGTCTGCTGGTTTAGTGATGAATAACACATTAATCGTAATGGTTCCACATGCAGTGGACACGTTGTTAAACAGAACCAAGACACAGCATTTAACTAGTGCTCGATTGTCAGGTTACGAGTTGACATTGTTAGCAAGCCATGTACATATAAAAAGATGCACTACACTTAACCCAGCTACGTTATTGCCAATTGTGACGGAGTTAGATACTTCTGAACAACATGATTGTCTCCATAGAACAGAAGAAGAAACGAAAGGGAGAATAGACCTTCTGAACACTCCCCTTGCAAAGAGTGATGGTACTTTGTGGGTGGATTGTTCATGCTTTAAGCTCACGAATGGTGACACGACTGCGGCGTATGCTGTGACAACTTTGTGTACGATTGTTGAAGCTGCACGTATCCCACACAATTCAGCCCAAGCAGCTGAGTTAATAGCCCTAACAAGAGCATGTACAGTATCAAAAGGAATGAAAGTGACTATCTATACCGATAGCCAATATGCGTTTGGTGTGGTCCATAGTTTTGGGCGTTTGTGGAAGGAACGTGGGTTCCTGACCTCGCATGGAACTAAAATACAGCATGGTCAGTTGGTAAATTAGCTCCTTGATTCACTTACTTTACCGTTGCAAGTTGCGATTGTGAAGTGTAGCGCACATAAAAAGGTGACTGATGATGTTGGTTGTGGGAATGCATTTGCTGACGAGGTCGCAAAAGAAACAGCAAGGAATGTGATGAGCCGAATGTATGTCGCGGGCCCTGCAAGATGGATTGGTGATGTTGGAATGTGTGAAGACACGATAGAAAGCGTGAAATCGATTCAAGCTGAAGCCACAGAGAGAGAATTGAGTGTGTGGAAAGAAAGTACGGGTAAATTGGATGCGAATGGTTGTTGGGTCGAGTTGTCAGAACATCAAAGATGGTTGCTACCCGATGCGTATGTGCTTGCAGTAGTTACAATGGCTCATGGAATGACTCACATCAGTGTGAAAGGGATTTGTAAGTTGTTGGCCCCAGTATGGCAAAATGCAGGAATTCCCAAGTGCGCAGAAAATGTGGTTAAAAATTGCATGGTATGCCTGAAACACAACCCTGGTAGAGGAACCCCAACTCCAGCTGGTCATTTTGCACCTCCGTTTGAGGTTTTGCAGCTAGATTTCATCCACATGGAGAGGTGCAACAACTTAAAATACGTACTCGTTGTTGTTTGTGCCTTTTCAAGATGGGTGGAAGCCTATCCCCTAAAAGACAATACTGCGCTATCCACAGCCAAAGCCCTTGTGAAAGAGTTCTTCCCTAGATTCGGAATGCCGAGAATGATCTGGAGTGACAATGGAAGTGAATTTGTGGGTCAAGTGATGAAGAAAGTATGCGAAGGGCTAGGCATAAACCAAAAGTTTCACGCTGCAAATCACCCCCAATCAGCTGGATTAGTGGAGTGCTATAATGGCACTCTAAAGCTAAAATTGGCCAAGATACAAGCGAGCTCTGGTCTTAAATGGCCTGACGCTCTACCCTTAGCACTCCTATCAACCAGAATGACTGTGCATTCACGAGTGAAACTTAGTCCTTATGAAATAGTCTTTGGCCGCCCGGCCAATATATGGGGAGTGCCCAGGCCCAAGAAGTTTAGCGAAATAGAGCATCCTGTTTTGCTTGACTATCTGTATGAATTGACGGCTAAATTGCGTGTTTTACATCAACAGGTCCACGACACCCTGCCTCCGGTCTCTGAATCTCCAGGTCATCCCATTGAGCCTGGATCCTGGGTTTTAATAAAGAACTTTCAGCGAACCAAAAACGAGCAGCCCAGGTGGACCGGACCGCACCTCGTTCTTCTCTCCACAAGATCAGCTGTTCGAGTAGAAGGGAAGAAACACTGGATCCATGGGACCCATTGCAAAAGGGTACCCCTACCTCTGCCATATGACCGGTGGGTCCAAGAAGGTGTCGCCGACTCAGAGACTGAAACCGTGCCACGTTTTCTGCCTTTCAGCGATGCACGAATAAAAGGAACACTCACTGAGAAAGAAAGTGATGACATTTTACAATCAGCAGTATCACCGTCAGTTCGATTGGACACTACAGAACCTGAACTCCTTTTTCAGGACCACACGATACCTGGGACTAACCGTTATAATCTACGACCAAGAATAAAGGACAAATAAAACAGTTTACTTTTCTTCCCTTTAGCAAAGTTCTCCAATATGGAAAATTATTTTTGAATGACTTTTTTTTTTTTTTTTTTGTTTTTCGAACCTCCATCCGGGTTCAGCTGTAGGATCGTGGCTGAAAAGACTTAGGGGGGTAGCCTGTGGACACAAGGTCTACAGGTCTGGTTTGTTCTAGGGCGGCCTGGAACATTCAGAAGACTCCTAAGTGAAGTAAACCAACCGCCACGAACGGCAACGGTTAGAGGATGGAATCTTTCCAAAATGGAGAACATGTTGAAAGACTGAGTTTCAAGAAGAGAATATGTGAAACGATAACCAGGAAACGGTTTTTGCTGCTGTGCATTTTTATGTTATTTAGTATACTTATGTTTTTTATAGGATATGTTTTATTCTGTTTTAATGTGATATTGGCACCCACTACCTCGTCTACACCTCCTCCTTCCACTGTTTCCCCACATTCTTTTCAACTCCTCCCTAAACATGAATCTTCTAGGAGACTAGAGTTCATTAATAACTCCTTCATCCAGCTTTTGCACCAACACCAACTAGTGATAAATACAACTAACTGTTGGGTGTGTGGCCTTATGCCTCACACAGCAGATAAAGGTATCCCTTATCTGATCCTGCCTTTCAGCCACAATGGTTCCGTGTGGGCATTCAGAACGATATTCATCTATGCACACTACCCCCTACGTTTTGCGGAAGACAACCCTAAGAAAAATGCTTTAGTTAAAGGTATCATAGACATGATGAAGGACAATATCTTCTACGAGACTATCCCCAGAGATGAGACAATAGCATATATAGGATGGAACATGACCGGATATGAAGCAACAATGAGTGAGAAACAGCAAGCTAAGATATCTTCCCTAATTTGGGTTGTACCCCATCAGGGTCACCTGTGTCTGAAAGGTACTGGCAAGAATCCCAGAGCTCAGCTAGGGGAAAGCGTCTGCACTGAGACATATGTCTTCGCATCTCAGACCTCCCCTCCGCTCTTGGCAGCTAAGGGTACCTATTTCATCTGCCATGATAGAGCCTTTACATGGTTGCCCCCTGACTTTTCGGGCACATGCTTCGTTTCGTTCCTGTTGCCCCCTACCTACACAGCAGCGGCAGATTACCACAAGACAAGGATAGTTAGAGGCGTCTTCAGTGAAGAAGACACTGCAGGACAAGAATTTGGGGACTTCGTAAAGGGTTTTCTGCCGTTCTGGGGACAAATAGGTAACAGCAGGAGCATAAGGCAATTGATAAGAGTGGTTGAATCCACCGTGGCTGAAACCGCTGGTGCCCTTGGTAACTTGACTGCTGAGCTCCAGTCGGATCGTCTTATGACCCTTCAGAACAGGGTCGCATTAGATGTCATACTTGCAGACCGGGGTGGAGTATGTACATTGATCCAATCGAGTTGCTGTGTTTTTGTCCCAGATAACGCTCCAACAGTATACCAGGCCATCTCCAAACTGCATAGAATTTCCGAATCTATTCATTTAGATAGAGGAGATTGGCCATTAATGGGATGGTTCTGGGAACTGATATCAGCATGGGGATGGAAGATACTGATGGTCATTGGGATGATCTTGGCCATTCTTTTCCTGTTCTGTCTATGCGTGCAGTGTGCTCCTGCGATATGTGGCCTCTGTGTTACATCATGCATAAGGAAACCTGCACCAAGAGACGAGCTAAATACTAGGATGATGTTACAGCAACATCTCAACGACTTTAGAAACATAGACCTGGACTCAGATTAGCATGAGAATAGGTTTATTGCCTATGTAAGGGCAAAAGGAGGGTTTGTGGTTCTAAAAATTTTGGACCCATGAAATTTACTTTGCCGCAGCAGTACGATTTTAGTATCAAAAGACCGATAATGACTAGTACACTAAGCATGAGCATTTTCGCTCAATTCCAGCAGCGATTTCACCTCGAAATCGCCATTTTCGTCCTGCACTCGTGGCTCCCATTTTATACACGGCAGCCATTTTTAAAAGTTACCCTCACATAGGCTTATAATACAGTCAGATTTGATTCCAAGGACACGTACACCTTGATTGACTTTTCTCTGACCTGGGCAAGCTGGAACCATTGCCTCAGGCCAAACCTGTTTGGTCGGTCCCTCTCCCAGTAGCCGAATCAGATAGCATCAAGGCACACCATGCCATAAAACCCTTATTATCGCTCACACACCCTGCCTAATCTTGCTCACACCTGCACCTGCTCTTTTCTTCTTCTTACTTTACGAGGGGGAGGTGCCCGTTTTTATTGGGGGTCCACACTTATCTGATGTAAAATACTAGGCCTTGCCGGGTAATTGATTATGGGTTGGATGACATGAAATACGAGGTTTCATCATGACACTGTTTTTTCCTTTGTAGTGAAAACATGTGAATGACCAACCAAAATGTCAAGAATGTTTGCCTGAAGCTTAAAAAACTGTATATAAGGAAACCTGACTTTGCATTGACACACAGTCTCCTGAGAACATACAAACCGTGCTGTTGTACTTCTAGGACGCTTGTTACTTGGTTGCAGCCAATAAATTCGATCTTTGACTTCACCTAGAAGACTCTGAGTTTCTGTGGTCTGAATCAGGAAAGTACCCGAGGTCTTTGGGTGTACCCTGGCACCACTGGGTTACCGGATCAGTACCGGTTCTGAAAAACCCAGGACCTCAGTTGGCGCCCAACGTGGGGCGATACCAGCGGTACCGGTCCAAGCCTGAGGTCCGTGAGGAGCTTCGTGTGAAAATTCTGGAGGAAGGCCGCCACTTCATCGACCCCTGCATGTCGACGTGGTCCGAAAGTCTTTGCTGCGAGGTTCCCCGCTTCCCGACGGCTACGAAGGACTGCTGCCCTGGCTATCGCCCTGATTTGGACCCTTGATGTTTGGTAGAGCGAAACGATAAGACGAGTCTTCTGGTGACGTTATCGATATTTTCAGTTAAGTATAAGTGGAGCGTCTCCCAGTCCTTAGTTGGACACTTGGTTTGGTCCTTAGTTGGACATTTGGTTTGGTATCCCTTCGGGATCACTTTGATTTGGAACTTGCAAGTACCAAAGCCGAAGGACTCGTGTATTCACGAGACTATCGTAAACGATAATCCTTTGAAGTTTGAAGCTAGACTAGTGAGCGAAGATGCCTGGTCTTAGCAGACTTGGAAATTTGTTTTCTCTTGGTTGTAAAAGGGACTCCCGGTTGGAGGACTCATGTCCGGTTCCTCCGATTGGAACTCCAACCTATGAACTATATGTGAAGCACGGAGTAGGCCCCATCACATATAATGAAGTATGGATCCGTTACACCAGAAAAGATGGTGTTTTAAAATGGCCCCAAAATGGTAGCTTTGACACAGAAATCTTAGATAACCTCGAAGTTAGACTTTTTAAGAAGAAAGCCCGGCCGGAAATGTTTGATTCTTTCCGCTTATGGCGTAAGGAAGCCAAGCAAAAGGAAATTAAATTAGCTAAGAAAAATAAGAGAGAAAAAGGTATTTTGATTATGCAAGCTGCTATACAGTTTAAAGATAACGAAGTAGAACAGTTGAATGAGCAGTTGCATAGGCGACATAAAATGACAGTAGATAAATGCTATCCAGTTTTGCCGCCTCTTCAGCAAGATGCAGCAAAAGACTCTGAAAAAGATCCCCTAATGTTGCATTTGCTAAGTTCGCCACCACCCTATGCGCAGAATGCCACGGCACCTCTGCAACCTCTAGTTGCACAACCAGTGGTTGCATTGCCTCCTGCTCCTCCACAGCACCCACCAGCTATTCTTCAGTTGGTTCCTATTCCTCCGGTGCAGCCTCCTCAAGGGCCACCGGCTTTGACATCTGCTCTGCCTTTACTTCCTACAACTTTGACTACTATAGCGACTACCACTCCTGGTATTGTTTCTGACACTGCTTCTGTCTCTGCCTTGTCTCATTCTGTTTTTCCTCCTGTTCATTTGTCAACCTCTCCCTCTATCCGTCAGAGAATGACAAGCACTGTGACTAGTCTTTTATCCCCTCTCTTTGGGTCATTAGCTACGACCCCAGTTTCAGAGCGTAAACAATTGCGTAGCCAATTGCCTGATGGTAGGGAGAAAGAGACACTGAATTATTTGGCGCATAAATGGGTTACTGAACCAGCGAGATATGAACTAGAGTCTGTTATGGATGTCTTCCATCAGTGGGAAGAACCGAAACAGAGATACGTTTTTGAGAAAATGTGTACTTTTCTTTCTGAGGATTTAGAGGAAAATGGTTTGGAGCCCAATCCGCCTAAGTTGTGTCGTGTACGGTTCGATTTTGCGACAGGTTTGATTGTGGGTTCAGATGTCGAGAAAGCAGTTGCGATGTTATTGTCGTTTAGGACTGATGGTGTTTCCAGGTTATTGTTTAAATATGATTCTTCTGCTAAAAAGAAAGGGAAACAGTACCCCATGAGAGAAGTTCCCCCACAATGGAGGGAAGGGGACCCAAATGCTAATCCACCTGTCCTGCCTCATTTCCAGCGTGTATGGGTACACGTTCCATGGAAGCGAGCTGAAGTTTTAGCCCTTAAGCAGACATTGCCTGATCCCCGTAAGAATCCTACAGGGTATTACAAAGAATTGTCACAGACTGCGGGGTCTTGCATTATGAATTTAGCTGACATAGACATGTTGTTTGGGAATGTTGTTCCACAGCCTTTATGGGGAAAGATTCGCCATACAGACCATGCTCAAGAGTTAGGTGACACATGGGCTAATATTGCTGCTGCAGATGCCCGACAAATTGGTGGTGCTAAACCTGAGCCTTTAGTGACAGAGCTTCCTGGTAGGATTATTGATTACATGAAAACTATAATGCCTGCGATGCGTGTAAACTGGGATAAATTGTCTGCATGTAAGCAAAAGAAAGAAGAAACGGTATCAGATTTCTTCACCAGGTTTGAAGAAACGTTTGTGGACCACAGTGGTCAAGATATGAGCACGGAAGGTGGTCAACGTTTGTTCGTCGATAAATTTGTGCATAATCTGCTTCCTGAGTTGTGTAAAAAGTTAAAAGATTCAGAAAGTTCTTGGGCAGTTTCCTCTTCAGCGCAGATATTGGCTACTGCACAGTACTACGAAAATAGAGATAAAGATGAGAGAGAAAGAGTAGAGAAGAAAACTAAAGAATTGAAAACGAAGGTTCTGTTACAACAAGCGTACCCGCCACGTGGTGGTCAAAATAGTGGTGCACAGAGTAACTATCAGAACAACTATCAGAATAACTATCAGCCCCAACCGTTTCAGAGAAACTTGCAAAGAGCCGAGTATGCTCAACCACATATCCCAGTAGGCCCCAATCAGTGTTCATATTGCAAGGAAGAGGGTCATTTCAAGTATAGTTGCCCTGCTTTGCTACAGCGCGCAAATGGTACTTCTGGTTTAAGAGGTCGAGGTGTTCCACAAGCACCTAGAGGAAGAGGACGTGGATATGTTCCCCAGAGCACGCGCCCATTTCTCCTTCAAAACTCAATGAACAGATTTGATCAACAGGTTAATGCATCTGGTAGGACGGCTCAGTACTATACTGATGATTACTATACAGAGGATGAGCATTTGGACAGTAATGATTGCTAGGACAGCCATAGACAAAGAGAGGGAGTTGTTTCAGTTCCAGTAGATCAGAGTGGGCCTTATGTTAAGGTGATTGCATCAGGTGTGTCAGAACCTTTTCTGTTGGATACCGGTGCTACCAAGAGTTCTATTATGCACTCAAAACTCCCTGGCGCACCTTTGTCTGGCGAAACAAATGTATCAGTAGGGTTTTCCGGCGCCCCAGTTAGAAATCCGATTTCTAACCCTATATCTCTTTCTGTTGGACCTTGTAAATTTGAAACACCCCTTATTTTGACGACAGGTTGTGGCGAGAACTTGTTAGGATTAGATCTGTTAAAGAGATTGTATGCGACATTGTATTGCTCTCCTTCTGGAGTGCAACTCACATTGGGTAAGAAAGTGGTTTCACCAATGTATTTGTCAAAGGACAGATTTCCACCAGAATTTTCGTCTCTTCCTAATACTCTTTGGGCTACTGGACCTAATGATGTAGGTCTTTTGGAAATTCAGCCATATGTGATAACATTAAAAGCCAATGTTAAAATGCCACGTATTCCCCAATACAAGATCTCTAGTGAAGGGGAAAAAGCGTTGTTAGCAATTATTTGTGATCTGATTGAGAAGGATGTAATTGAAGAGACAAGAGGCAACGTTTGCAATAGTCCTGTTTTGCCTGTCTTGAAGCATACTGACCCTACTCAGCCACATGTTTATAGGTTTGTAATTGATCTTAGAGAGGTGAACAAAATAGTTGTGCCACAGTTTCCAGTCGTCCCCGATATCACTGCATTGTTGACAATGATTCCAGCTTCAGCCACTTGGTTTTCAGTGATAGACCTGAAAAATGCTTTCTTCAGCATCCCTATTGCAGAAGAGAGCAGGGACATTTTTGGCTTCAATTTGGGAGGACGAAGCTTCAGATTTAAGAGAGCTCCTCAAGGCTATTGTGAAAGTCCATCTATCTATAGTCAGGCTTTGAAAGCACAACTTGACACTCTTATGTTACCTGATGGCGCCACTCTCATTCAATATGTAGATGATTTGCTAGTTGCTGCAGATACTAAGGAGATCTGCAAAGAAGCAACATTGTCATTATTGCGTCATTTGTCTGATTTACACCACAAAGTGTCCCTTTCAAAGTTACAGTATTGTCAAAAAGAAGTGACCTATTTAGGTCATCTCTTTTCGAAGGAGGGAAGGCAACTGACCCCAGAGAGAATCAGGGCTGTTGCAGCAATGAGTGTGCCAAGAACACAGAGAGAAGTGCGTGCTTTCTTGGGTATTACATCATATTGCAGACAATGGATACCTAATTTTTCGTTAATAGCCAAACCCTTGGTGGCATTAACTTGTAAAGATACACCAAATCCCGTCCCATGGTCTGAAGATTGTCAGAAAAGTTTTGTCGAATTACGTGATGCATTATGTTCAGCTCCTGTGTTGGGTACCCCCAACTACAGCAAGCCTTTTACATTGTATGTCCATGAGAAAGAAGGTTGTGCGTTAGCAGTTTTGACACAACAGTTTGGAGACAGGGAGCGTCCATGCGCCTATTTCTCTTCAACCTTAGACCCAGTAGCTAAGGCACTACCAAGCTGCTTAAGAGCGGCAGCGGCAACTGCTGTTTCTATCTGACAGTCTGCTGGTTTAGTGATGAATAACACATTAATCGTAATGGTTCCACATGCAGTGGACACGTTGTTAAACAGAACCAAGACACAGCATTTAACTAGTGCTCGATTGTCAGGTTACGAGTTGACATTGTTAGCAAGCCATGTACATATAAAAAGATGCACTACACTTAACCCAGCTACGTTATTGCCAATTGTGACGGAGTTAGATACTTCTGAACAACATGATTGTCTCCATAGAACAGAAGAAGAAACGAAAGGGAGAATAGACCTTCTGGACACTCCCCTTGCAAAGAGTGATGGTACTTTGTGGGTGGATGGTTCATGCTTTAAGCTCACGAATGGTGACACGACTGCGGCGTATGCTGTGACAACTTTGTGTACGATTGTTGAAGCTGCACGTATCCCACACAATTCAGCCCAAGCAGCTGAGTTAATAGCCCTAACAAGAGCATGTACAGTATCAAAAGGAATGAAAGTGACTATCTATACCGATAGCCAATATGCGTTTGGTGTGGCCCATAGTTTTGGGCGTTTGTGGAAGGAACGTGGGTTCCTGACCTCGCATGGAACTAAAATACAGCATGGTCAGTTGGTAAATGAGCTCCTTGATTCACTTACTTTACCGTTGCAAGTTGCGATTGTGAAGCGTAGCGCACATAAAAAGGTGACTGATGATGTTGGTTGTGGGAATGCATTTGCTGACGAGGTCGCAAAAGAAACGGCAAGGAATGTGATGAGCCGAATGTATGTCGCGGGCCCTGCAAGATGGATTGGTGATGTTGGAATGTGTGAAGACACGATAGAAAGCGTGAAATCGATTCAAGCTGAAGCCACAGAGAGAGAATTGAGTGTGTGGAGAGAAAGTACGGGTAAATTGGATGCGAATGGTTGTTGGGTCGAGTTGTCAGAACATCAAAGATGGTTGCTACCCGATGCGTATGTGCTTGCAGTAGTTACAATGGCTCATGGAATGGCTCACATCAGTGTGAAAGGGATTTGTAAGTTGTTGGCCCCAGTATGGCAAAATGCAGGAATTCCCAAGTGCGCAGAAAATGTGGTTAAAAATTGCATGGTATGCCTGAAACACAACCCTGGTAGAGGAACCCCAACTCCAGCTGGTCATTTTGCACCTCCTACGTATCCGTTTGAGGTTTTGCAGCTAGATTTCATCCACATGGAGAGGTGCAACAACTTAAAATACGTACTCGTTGTTGTTTGTGCCTTTTCAAGATGGGTGGAAGCCTATCCCCTAAAAGACAATACTGCGCTATCCACAGCCAAAGCCCTTGTGAAAGAGTTCTTCCCTAGATTCGGAATGCTGAGAATGATCTGGAGTGACAATGGAAGTGAATTTGTGGGTCAAGTGATGAAGAAAGTATGCGAAGGGCTAGGCATAAACCAAAAGTTTCACACTGCAAATCACCCCCAATCAGCTGGATTAGTGGAGTGCTATAATGGCACTCTAAAGCTAAAATTGGCCAAGATACAAGCGAGCTCTGGTCTTAAATGGCCTGACGCTCTACCCTTAGCACTCCTATCAACCAGAATGACTGTGCATTCACGAGTGAAACTTAGTCCTTATGAAATAGTCTTTGGCCGCCCGGCCAATATATGGGGAGTGCCCAGGCCCAAGAAGTTTAGCGAGATAGAGCATCCTGTTTTGCTTGACTATCTGTATGAATTGACGGCTAAATTGCGTGTTTTACATCAACAGGTCCACGACACCCTGCCTCCGGTCTCTGAATCTCCAGGTCATCCCATTGAGCCTGGATCCTGGGTTTTAATAAAGAACTTTCAGCGAACCAAAAACGAGCAGCCCAGGTGGACCGGACCGCACCTCGTTCTTCTCTCCACAAGATCAGCTGTTCAAGTAGAAGGGAAGAAACACTGGATCCATGGGACACATTGCAAAAGGGTACCCCTACCTCTGCCATATGACCGGTGGGTCCAGGAAGGTGTCGCCGACTCAGAGACTGCAACCGTGCCACGTTTTCTGCCTTTCAGCGATGCACGAATAAAAGGAACACTCACTGAGAAAGAAAGTGATGACATTTTACAATCAGCAGTATCACCGTCAGTTCGATTGGACACTACAGAACCTGAACTCCTTTTTCAGGACCACACGATACCTGGGACTAACCGTTATAATCTACGACCAAGAATAAAGGACAAATAAAACAGTTTACTTTTCTTCCCTTTAGCAAAGTTCTCCAATATGGAAAATTATTTTTGAATGATTTTTTTTTTTTTTTTTTTTTCGAACCTCCATCCGGGTTCAGCTGTAGGATCGTGGCTGAAAAGACTTAGTAGGGTAGCCTGTGGACACAAGGTCTACAGGTCTGGTTTGTTCTAGGGCGGCCTGGAACATTCAGAACACTCCTAAGTGAAGTAAACCAACCGCCACGAACGGCAACGGTTAGAGGATGGAATCTTTCCAAAATGAGAACATGTTGAAAGACTAAGGCCCTCATTCTGACCTTGGCGGTCGGCGGAGAGGCGGCGGTCGGACCGCGAACAGACCGGCGGTATTAAAAATGGCATTCTGACCCTGGCGGGAACCGCCAACACAGCCCGCCAACTTAACACTCCGACCGCCACAGCGGTACAAACAAACAGCGCGGCGGTTCCCGCCAACAGCCCGGCGGCAGACAAAGTACCGCCCACCCTATTACGACCCACCAATCTGCCACCTTTTCCGGGGCGGGAGCACCGCCGATAAGAACACGGCGGAAACAGACTACGAACGGGAAAACGCTCACCTCTACGCACTCCACGCGAGATTCCGGCAGTATGGAGCCAGAGTTACAGGTCATCCCCGCACTCCTATTCCTCCTCATATACCAGGAGCACGCCCGGCGGCGCGGAAGACATCGGTGAGTACTGCACCTACGACACAGGGGAGGGAAAAGATTACCGGCACACACCCACCCACCCACACCCACTACAACACACACATCAATGCATTCCCACAGATCACTGTCACAACCCACAAACCACCCCCCTCCGAAATAATGCAAAGACCAAAAGAAGAGATCATAAACGGGCAGATATATTGAAATAAACTATGTACAAAATATATACAGCTACTAAATGTAGTCCAACCACTGTCCGTGGATCACAGGGGTCCTGTGCAAAGGGGCAAGGCCCAGTCCCACGACAAGAACTCCACGGAGAGAACACTGCAGGGGCATCAGAAAGAAAATAGGACAGGCACCTCAGGGGGAAGGGAAGGGGGGGCACCTCAGCCACTTGAGTACACGACGCCAGATCCACGAGGGGACTCCATGACCACTGGCCCATCCTGGGGAGAGCAAAGCCACAGTCCATACAGTCCATACAGTGGGTGGCCTGCCCACTGGGCCATCCTGGGGAGAGCAAAGCCACAGTCCAAACAGTCCATACAGTGGGTGGCCTGCCCACTGGGCCATCCTGGGGAGAGCAAAGCCACAGTCCATACAGTGGGTGGCCTGCCCACTGGGCCATCCTGGGGAGAGCAAAGCCACAGTCCATACAGTCCATACAGTGGGTGGCCTGCCCACTGGGCCATCCTGGGGAGAGCAAAGCCACAGTCCATACAGTCCATACAGTGGGTGGCCTGCCCACTGGGCCATCCTGGGGAGAGCAAAGCCACAGTCCATACAGTCCATACAGTGGGTGGCCTGCCCACTGGGCCATCCTGGGGAGAGCAAAGCCACAGTCCAAACAGTCCATACAGTGGGTGGCCTGCCCACTGGGCCATCCTGGGGAGAGCAAAGCCACAGTCCATACAGTCCATACAGTGGGTGGCCTGCCCACTGGGCCATCCTGGGGAGAGCAAAGCCACAGTCCAAACAGTCCATACAGTGGGTGGCCTGCCCACTGGGCCATCCTGGGGAGAGCAAAGCCACAGTCCATACAGTCCATACAGTGGGTGGCCTGCCCACTGGGCCATCCTGGGGAGAGCAAAGCCACAGTCCAAACAGTCCATACAGTGGGTGGCCTGCCCACTGGGCCATCCTGGGGAGAGCAAAGCCACAGTCCAAACAGTCCATAACAGACCCCACTGCCACTGGAGGAGGCAAGTTGGCCAGAGGACATCCTGCAGCCCTGCCCGAGATAGATCCTGCCCTGCCACGTCTGCCAAAGGGCCAGCGGTTCTTGCCTTGAAGGGCCCAGTTCAGCGGTTCTTGCCTTGAAGGGCCCAGTTCAGCGGTTCTTGCCTTGAAGGGCCCAGTTCAGCGGTTCTTGAGACGGCGGGGCCCAGTTCAGCGGTTCTTGCCTTGAAGGGCCCAGTTCAGCGGTTCTTGCCTTGAAGGGCCCAGTTCAGCGGTTCTTGCCTTGAAGGGCCCAGTTCAGCGGTTCTTGAGACGGCGGGGCCCAGTTCAGCGGTTCTTGCCTTGAAGGGCCCAGTTCAGCGGTTCTTGCCTTGAAGGGCCCAGTTCAGCGGTTCTTGCCTTGAAGGGCCCAGTTCAGCGGTTCTTGCCTTGAAGGGCCCAGTTCAGCGGTTCTTGAGACGGCGGGGCCCAGTTCAGCGGTTCTTGCCTTGAAGGGCCCAGTTCAGCGGTTCTTGCCTTGAAGGGCCCAGTTCAGCGGTTCTTGCCTTGAAGGGCCCAGTTCAGCGGTTCTTGCCTTGAAGGGCCCAGTTCAGCGGTTCTTGAGACGGCGGGGCCCAGTTCAGCGGTTCTTGCCTTGAAGGGCCCAGTTCAGCGGTTCTTGAGACGGCGGACGGTCTATGGCCAACTGCTAAATGCCTGGTGGTGCCCTCCTGGGCAGCGGGGATGGTGCTCCTTCACTGCCCACCTGGGCTGTGGGTGGTGGGGCCCTCCTGGCCAGCTGGGCTGGGTCCTCCCTGGGCAGCGGCTATGGGGCTGGTGGGCTCTCCCGGGGCAGCTGTGCCGGTTCCTCCCGGGGCAGCGGCTATGGGGGTTGTGGGCTCCTCCTGGGCAGCAGGCCTGCTGCCTGACCTCTCCAACTTGCTGCCCTTGCCCTCCTTAGTCGTCGGCCTGTGGCCCTTTCCTCCCTTTGGAGCTGTGGCAGGTGACTGTCTCTGGGTGGTGTCCGGGGGGGATGTAGAAGGCGGGCTCCTGCGGCGCCCCTTCCGCCTTCTGCTCCTCTTCCCAGGGGGTGGGCTGGCTGTCCCCTTGCTGCTGGGCGAAGATCCAGACATGCGGGCTGGCGGGCTCCAATACCCCTGCACCCTTGTCAAGGGGGCTGCAGGGCTGGTGGTGGCTGAGGTGCTCTTCTTACCCCGACGAGAAGGAGGGGGGGGCTCAGGGTCAGGAAAGAAGTTAGTAGTGGCGAGGAAGAGCTTCTTGGGACAATGGAGAGTGGTAGGTACAGTGGGAATGGGAGTGGAGGGAGAGGATGTGGTTGTAGGTGAGTCACGTTTGCTGTCTTTGGGTGCAGGTGCAGGAGGGATAGGCTGTCGTGAGGTGGATGGCTGTTGGGTGGGTGGGTGGCTGCGTTTGTGTGGTGTGGAAGAGGGGGTGACAGACACAGTGGGAGAGGACACAGGGGACGTGTAAATGGCAGTGGGGATGGTGACTGCACGTGTGCGGACTGGAGTGGAGGGTGTGCTGGTGATGGAAACACTGGCTGATGGTGAGGTGAATGGAGGTGTGAGTGTAGACGTCACAGGGAGGGAGGAGGGAGACGAGGAGGTGGGGGTCACAGAGGTGGTAGTGACTGTTGGCATGTCTGCATCGGAATGTTGCGTGTGTGAATGTCTGCGTGATCTGTGGTGCTTATGTTGGGATGAGCTTCTCTTGGGTGTTGAGGTGTGTGCAGGCTGGTCTGATGGTGTGGGTGGGACAGGCAGAGGAACAGGAGACTGGGAGGAGGGAGTTAGTAGAGGCAGGCAGGAGACAGGGACAATGGCTGCCGTCAGTGCTGAGGCCAGAGCCTGGAACGATCGCTGATGGGCAGCCTGACCCGAATGAATGCCCTCCAGGTACGCATTGCTGCGATGAACCTCCCTCTCCACCCCCTGGATGGCATTCAAAAGGGTAGTCTGCCCAACAATGAGCGTTCGGAGGAGGTCAATGACCTCCTCACTGAGGGCAGCGGGGGTAACAGGGGCAGGGCCTGAGGTGCCTGGGGCGAAGGAGATGCCCGGCTTCCTGGCAGAGCGGGCACGGGGCGAACGCGGAGGGGCTGCTGGGAGGGCGGAGATGGTGCGCTGGGTGGCGGCTGTACCTGTAATGGCGGGGGGCACGGATGGTGCCACCCCCGCAAGGGAGCCCCCTTCCGAGGACGTGTCCGTGTCGCTGCAGGCTCCAGTCGTCCCCGTCGTGGAGCTCCCCTCGCCCTCCGTCTCACTGGTCCAGTCTGACTCTGTGGCATGGCCCTCCTTGGCCATGTGAGATGCAGCTCCCTCCTGCCCCGATGCCACTTCTCCTCCGCCTGATGATGCTGATGCACACAAGCACAGAAAGACAAACAAAAAGGGGGGGGGAGAGAGAAATAAAGGGATATTGAGTACATGGATCTCCGGTACAGTTAGCGGACATGACAGACACAGATGCCCCCTGCACTAAGTTGCGCACTTGGGGTCCGCTACGCATTCCGTGGAACATGCCCTACACGCCTAGAGTTGTCAACTGCACCCATGGATGACACGGCCCAGGGATGGCTGTACTGACACACTACTGAGGGTGGTGGCTGGGGACACAGGGGCTTACGGGGGTGCCCAGCCTACAGATATCGCCCTGGCCTAGGGGGACCCACAGCCCTCCTCCCCCACCCAGACACCTCCACTGCACGACAACAGAGTAGATGATGCTTGTACTCACCCCCTTGTGTCTGCTGTGCTGCCCTCACGCGCCCATCCAAATCAGGGTAGGCCACCGCCAGGATCCGGAACATCAGGGGGCTCAGTTGACGGCAGGCACCCCGCCTACGTTGGGAGGCCATCCCCAGCAGAGACTCGGCGGTCTTCTTGGTCCCGCGGCGGATGTCCTCCCACCTCTTGCGGCAGTGGGTGCCCCGTCGATGGTGGACCCCCAGGGCCCGGACTTCCTTGGCGATGGCACGCCAAATCCCGATCTTCTCATGGGCGCGGACCTATGTGACACGTACAGGGAGGGAGAAATACCACGTTCAAGTTACTCAGCATTTTCCTTTCCAGTGGCCCAACGCCCCCCATCCCCGCCAGGCCCCCCGCCAGGCCCCCCGCCAGCCCCAACATGCCCCCCATCCCCGCCAGGCCCCCCGCCAGGCCCCCCGCCAGCCCCAACATGCCCCCCATCCCCGCCAGGCCCCCCGCCAGGCCCAACATGCCCCCCATCCCCGCCAGGCCCCCCGCCAGGCCCAACATGCCCCCCATCCCCGCCAGGCCCCCCGCCAGCCCCAACATGCCCCCCATCCCCGCCAGGCCCCCCGCCAGGCCCAACATGCCCCCCATCCCCGCCAGGCCCCCCGCCAGGCCCCCCGCCAGCCCCAACATGCCCCCCATCCCCGCCAGGCCCCCCGCCAGGCCCCCCGCCATGCCCAACATGCCCCCCATCCCCGCCAGGCCCCCCGCCAGCCCCAACATGCCCCCCATCCCCGCCAGGCCCCCCGCCAGGCCCAACATGCCCCCCATCCCCGCCAGGCCCCCCGCCAGCCCCAACATGCCCCCCATCCCCGCCAGGCCCCCCGCCAGGCCCCCCGCCAGCCCCAACATGCCCCCCATCCCCGCCAGGCCCCCCGCCATGCCCAACATGCCCCCCATCCCCGCCAGGCCCCCCGCCAGGCCCCCCGCCAGGCCCAACATGCCCCCCATCCCCACCAGGCCCCCAAGCCAGCCAGTGGCCCCAAATCCAGATAGAATTAAACTCACTTGTTGGTCTGGAGGACCGTAGAGTAGCGCATACTGGGGGAGGACCCCATCCACAAGTTTCTCCAACTCCTCTCCAGTGAAGGCAGGGGCCCTTTCCCCAGTCGCAGCAGCCATTGTCCCTTCCAGACCGAGGTCACAGCAACACTTGCAGTATAGGTCCTCTCCTGTGAAAGTTCAAGTCGCAAGTGGATAAGTAGATAGAAAATGGCGGTCACGTCCGCGGCGGTGCGTACCGCGGCGGTGCGTCCCGCCACCGCCGGCGCCCTTCGCCATTGGCTCCTGAAACCCATAGGCTTCAATGTTAACCAATGCGGCTTCGCGCCGCGGTCTTGGCCCGCCGCCCGCCGCGGTGTGCCACGCCAGCGCATTGACCTCACATCCCATTGTCACACTTCACAGGTCAGGCAGCCGCCATTTCCAGGGCCCACATGGCTCAATTTCAACTGCGTCACACAGGCCTAGGCCTTGCATAGCCACTCATACACGCCATTCACTGCATAGAGAATCGTATACTGTGCTAGCTGTGAGTACGTACCTGTGGGTTGCCTGACTGTGTGCTCCATGTTGTCCTTCCTAGGCACCGTCCGCTGGGTTGGGCGAGGAGACGGATGAATCCTCCCGTGTACCGACCGCTGGTGGACCTGTCGACAATGGAAGAACGCCACATTATCCTGACCTACCGTCTTAACCGTGCCACTATCCATGAACTGTGTGCCCGGCTGGAGCCCGACCTGATGTCCCCCATCCGCCAACCCACAGGGATTCCCCCTCTGGTGCAGGTCATGTCAGTACTCCATTTCTTGGCAAGTGGGTCATTTCAGACAACCGTGGGAATTGCTTCTGGGATGTCTCAGCCCATGTTTTCAAAGGTGTTATCCAGAGTGTTGTCTGCCCTGATGAAATCCGTGAGGAACTACATCATTTTCCCTGAGGTGGGCGAACTGGCTACAGTGAAGGGTGATTTCTACGCCCTTGGACATATTCCCAACGTAATTGGTGCCATTGATGGGACCCATGTGGCTTTGGTTCCCCCAAGAGACAGGGAGCAGGTGTACAGGAACAGAAAAAGTTACCATTCAATGAACATCCAGGTGGTGTGTTTGGCTGACCAGTACATCTCGCATGTAAATGCCAAATTCCCAGGGTCAGTGCATGACGCCTACATCCTGAGGAATAGCAGCATCCCTTACGTGATGGAACAGCTACAGAGACACCGTGTATGGCTAGTGGGGGACTCTGGGTACCCCAACCTGTCGTGGCTACTGACCCCAGTAAGGAATCCCCGGACCAGGGCAGAGGAACGGTACAATGAGGCCCATGGGCGTACTAGGAGGGTGATCGAACGCACCTTTGGCCTCCTAAAGGCCAGGTTTCGCTGCCTGCATATGACCGGTGGATCCCTAATGTACTCACCTAAGAAGGTGTGTCACATCATCGTGGCCTGCTGCATGCTTCACAACCTGGCTTTGCGCCGCCAGGTGCCTTTCCTGCAGGAGGATGGTCGAGACGGTGGTGTTGTGGCAGCGGTGGAACCTGAGGAGAGTGACGAGGAGGAAGACGACGGGGCTGAAACAGACAACAGGGACAGAATCATTGAACAGTACTTCCAATAGGACACAGGTAACATTTCAAAGATAATTTAGTAAAAGTTAACTACTCTGCAGCATCTCTGCTGCCTGTCTATTTGCCCCAGTGTATGATGACTGAGTTTTGGCTTTTCCCTCCCTATTTCAGATCTGGGGTCCCCACTACGAGTCCTGTGCTTCGTTTCCCCATGGACTACAGCTTTGTGGCAGCTGTTTGTTGACTTCACCATGTACAAGGACATATTTGCACTGTCATGTCAATTACAATCTATTGAAATCACAGCCAGACTCCTGATATTTTGGTGCAAAATAGGTGTTTATTGAAGTGCTCAAAATGGGATGGGTGGTTTCAAGTGGGTGGGGGCTATGGTGAAGGAATGTCCATGGCAGAGTCCAGAGTAACAGTCACACAGGTGCATTGTCCAGAGGCCTGTGGAGAGATGGAGCATGGGCAGTTCGAGGATGGACAGGGTGACAATGTGGGACAGTGGGATGACATCAGGTGGTATCCATTGCTGGCGGGGGTCTTGACATCCTACTCTCTCTTGCGAGATCTCAGGGCCCTCTTGCGGGGTGGTTCTTCTCCTGCAGGAGGTGGGGGTCTGGTGGGCTGCTGCTGTGCGGGGGCCTCCTGTCCACTAGCGCCGGCGGAGGTGGATGGCTGTTCTTGGTCCCGGCTAGTGGCAGGGGCCCTTGGGTGTTGTTCAGTGTCCGCCCTGCTGTTTACGAGGTCCTGCAGCAGCCCTACCATGGTAACCAGGGTGGTGTTGATGGCTCGGATGTCCTCCCTGTACCCCCGATAGTGTTCCTCCTGCAGCACCTGGATCTCCTGGAACCGGGCCAGTACCGTCGCCATCGTCTCCTGGGAGCGGTTGTATGCTCCCATGATGGTGGTGAGGACCTCGTGGAGAGTGGGTTCCCTGGGCCTCTCCTCCCCCCCCTGTCGCACAGCTGCCCGCCGAGTTGCCCTGTTTCCCTGGGCCTCTGCCCCCTGGCCGGTGTGCCCACTACCACTGCCCCCAGGTCCCTGTTGTTGTTGGGGTGGTGGGTTATCCTGGGTGCCCTGTAGTGGTAGACACACCGCAGATTGACGCGCCCTGGAGACAGAGGCATGGGCCCGCTGGGTGGGAGCTGTGCTGGTGTTCCCAGAGGGGTTAGGGTCTATAGTGGCCTGTGCCTGTGTGAGGGGAACCGACTGTCCAGAGGTCCCCGATGGTCCGGGCTGGTCATCGGTGTCCAGATCGACAGAGCTGCTGTCATCGCTGACGGCCTCTTGGGTGGGGGGTGTGGAGAATTCTGGCCCCTCCGCCGCGGTGTGTTGACGGTCGGGTCCTGCAGGGGTATAGAGGTATGGTTATAGTTTCAATGTGTGGCATATGGGTGTATCTGTGGGTTCCCGTGTCCCCAAGTGCTGGCATTCGTGTGTGGGGGCTTTGGTGAGGGTGGCTTGTGGGGGGGATGTGTATATGCATTGGGCATGCTTTGGTGATGGGTGTCCATGCTTAGTGGACGCATGCAGGCCTAGGTTTTGGGATGTGTGGGTTGTGATGGTGAGACATTGGCAGGGAATAGGTGTGCTGGGGGTGGGGGTGAGGATGGTGGTGGGGGTGAGGATGGTGGTGGGGGTGAGGGTGGGGGTGAGGATGGGGGTGGGGGTGAGGGTGGGGTTCGAGGATGGGGGTGAGGGTTGGGGTATGATTTGGCATGCAGGTGGGGGAGAAGCAGTATTGAAGCTTCAACTTACCAGTATCCATTCCTCCGCCGACTCCTGCGAGGCCGTCAGGATGCAGGATGTTCAAGACTTCCTCCTCCCATGATGTGAATTGTGGGGGTTGAGGTGGGGGTCCTCCGCCAGTCTTCTGCACGGCGATGTTGTGCCTGGATACCATGGAACGCACCTTCCCCCGTAGGTCGTTCCATCGCTTCCTGATGTCTTCCCGATTTCTGGGGTGCTGTCCCACTGCGTTCACCCTGTCGACAATCCTCTGCCATAGCTCCGTCCTCCGGGCAATGCTGGTGTATTGGACCTGTGTGCCGAACAGCTGGGGCTCTACACGAACGATTTCCTCCACCATAACCCTGAGTTCTTCGTCTGTGAAGCGGGGTTGTCTTTGGGGTGCCATGGGGTGGTGTGTATGATGTGTGGGGTGGAGTATGTGTATTTAAGTGAGTTGAGTGTGGTGGTGTGTGTTGTTTTGTGTGTGAATAGTGTGTGGGTGATGGTGTTGAGTGGCTGTGGCTGTTAGTTTGTGGATGCTGGTGTCTCGCTCTGGCCTTCGTTCAGAATTTTTTAGCGTAGGGGTTTGTGGGTGATGTGGGTGGGTGTTTTATATTGTATTGTGTGTGTGGGAGTGGTGTGTGTATGTGTATCAGGTGTGTGGGATTCAAATCGTCCAATGTGGGTGAGTTTTGTTCGTTTGTGTGTATTCTGACCGCGCCGGTGTGTCCCGCCAATGGAATACCGCGTTTGAATGACCGCCGCGTGGATTCGTGGGTCGTAATGGGATGGGCGTATTTCTGTTGGCGTGGCGGTGGAGGTTTGGTCACCTCCACCTTTCCGCCGACCGCTGGTCTGGCGGTCTGTTGTGGCGGTCGGATTTTCGGAGGTTTGCCTTCTGCGGGTCAGAATGACCGTGGCGGGTTTCCGCGACCGCGGCGGGATTATGGAGGATTTCTGACCGGCGGTAGGCGCCTTTTACCGCCGAGGTCAGAATGACCACCTAAGTTTCAAGAAGAGAATATGTGAAACGATAACCAGGAAACGGTTTTTGCTGCTGTGCATTTTTATGTTATTTAGTATACTTATGTTTTTTATAGGATATGTTTTATTCTGTTTTAATGTGATATTGGCACCCACTACCTCGTCTACACCTCCTCCTTCCACTGTTTCCCCACATTCTTTTCAACTCTTCCCTAAACATGAATCTGCTAGGAGACTAGAGTTCATTAATAACTCCTTCATCCAGCTTTTGCACCAACACCAACTAGTGATAAATACAACTAACTGTTGGGTGTGTGGCCTTATGCCTCACACAGCAGATAAAGGTATCCCTTATCTGATCCTGCCTTTCAGCCACAATGGTTCCGTGTGGGCATTCAGAACGATATTCATCTATGCACACTACCCCCTACGTTTTGCGGAAGACAACCCTAACAAAAATGCTTTAGTTAAAGGTATCATAGACATGATGAAGGACAATATCTTCTACGAGACTATCCCCAGAGATGAGACAATAGCATATATAGGATGGAACATGACCGGATATGAAGCCACAATGAGTGAGAAACAGCAAGCTAAGATATCTTCCCTGATTTGGGTTGTACCCCATCAGGGTCACCTGTGTCTGCAAGGTACTGGCAAGAATCCCAGAGCTCAGCTAGGGGAAAGCGTCTGCACTGAGACATATGTCTTCGCATCTCAGACCTCCCCTCCGCTCTTGGCAGCTAAGGGTACCTATTTCATCTGCCATGATAGAGCCTTTACATGGTTGCCCCCTGACTTTTCGGGCACATGCTTCGTTTCGTTCCTGTTGCCCCCTACCTACACAGCAGCGGCAGATTACCACAAGACAAGGATAGTTAGAGGCGTCTTCAGTGAAGAAGACACTGCAGGACAAGAATTTGGGGACTTCGTAAAGGGTTTTCTGCCGTTCTGGGGACAAATAGGTAACAGCAGGAGCATAAGGCAATTGATAAGAGTGGTTGAATCCACCGTGGCTGAAACCGCTGGTGCCCTTGGTAACTTGACTGCTGAGCTCCAGTCGGATCGTCTTATGACCCTTCAGAACAGGGTCGCATTAGATGTCATACTTGCAGACCGGGGTGGAGTATGTACATTGATCCAATCGAGTTGCTGTGTTTTTGTCCCAGATAACGCTCCAACAGTATACCAGGCCATCTCCAAACTGCATAGAATTTCCGAATCTATTCATTTAGATAGAGGAGATTGGTCATTAATGGGATGGTTCTGGGAACTGATATCAGCATGGGGATGGAAGATACTGATGGTCATTGGGATGATCTTGGCCATTCTTTTCCTGTTCTGTCTATGCGTGCAGTGTGCTCCTGCGATATGTGGCCTCTGTGTTACATCATGCATAAGGAAACCTGCACCAAGAGACGAGCTAAATACTAGGATGATGTTACAGCAACATCTCAACGACTTTAGAAACATAGACCTGGACTCAGATTAGCATGAGAATAGGTTTATTGCCTATGTAAGGGCAAAAGGAGGGTTTGTGGTTCTAAAAATTCTGGACCCATGTAATTTACTTTGCCACAGCAGTACGATTTTAGTATCAAAAGACCGATAATGACTAGTACACTAAGCATGAGCATTTTCGCTCAATTCCAGCAGCGTTTTCACCTCTAAATCGCCATTTACGTCCTGCACTCGTGGCTCCCATTTTATACACGGCAGCCATTTTTAAAAGTTGCCCTCACATATGCTTATAATACAGTCAGATTTGATTCCAAGGACACGTACACCTTGATTGACTTTTCTCTGACCTGGGCAAGCTGGAACCATTGCCTCAGGCCAAACCTGTTTGGTCAGTCCCTCTCCCAGTAGCCGAATCAGATAGCATCAAGGCACACCATGCCATAAAACCCTTATTATCGCTCACACACCCTGCCTAATCTTGCTCACACCTGCACCTGCTCTTTTCTTCTTCTTACTTTACGAGGGGGAGGTGCCCGTTTTTATTGGGGGTCCACACTTATCTGATGTAAAATACTAGGCCTTGCTGGGTAATTTATTATGGGTTGGATGACATGAAATATGAGGTTTCATCATGACACTGTTTTTTCCTTTGTAGTGAAAACATGTGAATGACCAACCAAAATGTCAAGAATGTTTGCCTGAAGCTTAAAAAACTGTATATAAGGAAACCTGACTTTGCATTGACACACAGTCTCCTGAGAACATACAAACCGTGCTGTTGTACTTCTAGGACGCTTGTTACTTGGTTGCAGCCAATAATCGATCTTTGACTTCACCTAGAAGACTCTGAGTTTCTGTGGTCTGAATCAGGAAAGTACCCGAGGTCTTTGGGTGTACCCTGGCACCACTGGGTTACCGGATCAGTACCGGTTCTGAAAAACCCAGTACCTCACACTGTAAGAAGAGCTGTGGGTTGATAGGACCCACAATATAAGAAACCTTTCCCTGGTTTCAGGAAAACTGTGATCATGGTGTCAAGCATAGTGTCTGCGACCCTTTGTGGCACCCCCAAGTAGTTTAACAACTTATCTAGTGGCTCAGCTAAAATGTTTTGGAATGCTTTATAAAACATCATGAGGAAGAGGTCTGAGCCATGAGTCTTGTTCCGTGGTATACCGTTTATAGCCAGACCTCTAAAGGGGTAATGGCTGCTTTAAGATCTGAGGGCTATATTGCATTAAATTTTGATACTTTGCAAGCAGATCAAATTCTTACAGACTGTTCTGTTCTGTACAGAATTCTCTGAAAGTCTTCAATATTTCAAAGGTATGTGACACAATATCACTATCTGCTGCCTTCAATATTTGTAATGAAATTACAAACCTTAAAGGGCCTTCAGTTGATATGCGAAAATGTGGTCCTCCTTGCCTCCTTTCTCGTAGTATTTCTGGCCAATGTAATTTTTTGGCTGCTTCCCCAGTTAGGAGTTATTCAACTTACCCTCTAGATTTACACAGGGACAAACATGTTTGAGGTAGACAATCAGCCTTATGTTGTTGTTCTTTTGCTTGAACCTGGGACTTGAGCTCCAGTTTGTTCTCTTTTGTCAACCACTGTAATGTGGATGTGTGCAAGATGAGCTCACCCCTTAGAACTGCTTTGCCGCATCTCACACTGTGCGGAGTGAAAGATCTCTTGTGCCGTTTTCTTGAAAATAATGGTAGACGACATCAGCTATCATTTCTCTAAGGGAAGTATCCCTAGAGGGTACTTCATTCAAAATCCATACTCTTAAAGTTGTGGTCTGTGTATTGGGAACCCACAGCACAGCATTACAGGTGAGTGGTCAGATAGATTACAGACCGTTATCTCAGTAGCTGTCTGTTAGAAGTTTGAGTTTAAAAATTTGTAAAGCGCATAGCTACCCTGAGGCATCCCAGCGCTGAGGTAAAATGAAAAGTCCAGAGAGGAAAAGAAACTAAAGGATTAGAACAAAGAGTTGCCAGCAAAGAGAATAGTTTTCAGTTTCTTCCTAAATAGGAGCTTGGAAGCCTCGTGTCGAAGCTGAAGAGGGAGGGAGTTCCATAGCCGAGCGGCTTTCACAGTGAAGGAACTCCCTCCCTAGGATTTCTTAGTTCGTGCTATAAATACTTGGCAGGAGGAAGATGAGCGCAAACGTCTGGGCGGGGTGTAGATGGAAAAAGAATGTTGGAGAAAAAAGGGGCCTCTATCATGTAGGGCTAGAAAGAAATCTGTTCTGGAGTGGGTTGTGTGCACTTGTGAATAAAATGTATAGTCCTGTTCGTTGTGTGCATGTTGCAAGTACCAGGCCTCCAAGATCCTCAGAGATTCAATACCTTCCAAAAGTGGTTATAGTGTGCTGTAAGTGCCCGGTCCTGGAACTGATCTGACCAAAGAATCATCAATAACGACTCTGAAATCTCCCATTACTAGCAAAACACATGAAAAGACCTCTGTTCGGGGGAATAGAAATGGGTAAAAGGCATTTCTATCATCTGTGGGACTATAAGTTGATAAAACGGGTGGCTCTCTATTTTGTAGACTGTCTGTAATGCCTATCATTCTACCTTTTTGTTGCCATAAGACGGTGTCTAGGTAAAATGCTAAATCCCACAACAATATTGTTGAGCCTTTTGTTTTATTTATTGCACTGAAATGAAATTGACAAGGAAATCAGTAAGTTTTGAGTCAGAATGAGTCTTGTTGTAGGAGGTGCATCTCCTCAATAGAGCTGTATCATACATTTTATCGAGCAACCATTTTAAAATGATGTCACTTGGCCTGAGAATATAGGCCCTGGACAGTCAATGTGATATTTTTTAGGTAGAAGCCTATCAGACAGTGCAGCTGTCTGGTTGCAAAGACACATTGTGGAGATGCTGAACACTTAACTAAGAATGTATTCCTTGCCTTGCTTACCATTTTGTAACTCATATTTGCTTGCTTTCTACTCGCTGACTTTATTTGTTATAGGCCATCCAGCATGTCGTTGTCCCTCCCAGGGAGCATATACTCTTTACTATTTCTCTGACTGGCTCCATGTATTCTTTCATAAATGCTTGCTTTCGGCAAATTATTTCTCTTCTTTAAAGCATTCTATGAGAGTGTTCTTGTTTTAAGCTGTCATCCTTGTGTGCTAGTTCATGAAGTAGTTAACGTAGCTCGGTGGGTTGTAATAAACATACTGTTTTTCTTCTTAAATATGATGTACATTGCTCCATTTTTAAAAAAACTTGTCTTTATTGCATATTCAGATGGTTTATTGCACATTGCATTTCGATGAGCTTACAGTGGGTATACTTTTCATACGTGTCAAAGATACAGAGCAGTTTAACCTTAATATTCCCGGCGGTGTGTGGCATAACAGTTGTGTCATGTGTATGGAGTCTCTCAACGCATCTCCAATCAGTTAAAATGACCTTGTCTCTCTGGTGACTGAGCAGTGTGCACTATGGTGTTGTTCCTCTACTGAAGCACACTGAAAATCTTCCTCAGTAGTCTGAAGGATTTGGGTTTTGCAAGTTTTTATGCGATTGAGAACAAGTACTATAACAAACGAACTTGAAAAACACAAAGGTCGATAAAACGTGGCAGCAACTGGTTCAGTGCAGATACCTATTCTTGTCTATTGTAAAAAAGGGGGAGTGCATGGTCAGGGAAGCCAGTCCTCTGATTACGGCAGTAAATGTCTGCCCTTCCCGGGGAGAGCTCTGTATTCAGTGGTGTGGGGCTCTTGGTAGTTGACATCTCTACTACCCCTCTCCCCCACTCTGAGCCCCTTCAGTGTTTGTGTCCTTTGTGTGTCCGGATTGTGTGGTCAGCTGTGGCTCCCATGTCTCCAGGTCATCTAAAATGTTGCTACACTTTTTGAGATTCCATTCCGCATACTCATCCATCCAGACCAGTTTTAGTCTCCTCTCTTCGACTACGCACCAAATCACGCCCTCCATTTAACTAGGGTAGCGGGATGAGCATGGGTCCAATGTTTCGCAATGCAACAGTTAGGCAGTACCAGCCCCAGTAGGGCAATCCTTTGATTACATTTTGGTCCTTTTTAGGGTCGAGCGCAAACGCTCTGTCCCAGCTGTAATCTCTCTATGGGTTTGTAACCACGCCCACTGCACGCCCATGAGTTTGGTTGGTTTGTGGGCTTGCCTTTTAAAATTTGCTTGCTTTCATTAGTGGAAGGCATGCATACGTCATGCCTTTTCCAGTGTTTAGCCCTCCTCGAGCGCACCGGCCAACTACTGAAAAATACGAGGCTCTGTGTATTCCGTATGGTTTCTGGACTACTTTTTTCTATTTATTTCCTACGCAGCATGATCTCGCTGGGCAGTAGTTGAGCGCTTTGCATCACATCGACCCTGTTACATGAATAATTGCATTTTTGCCGATAATACGTTTGACTGAGAGAAAACTTCTGTTCTACTTTTTATTTTCAATTTATGTGGCAAGAAATGTCTAGTTCGGAATTTACAACTCAAATAGCTCTTACTCAAGCAAACGTGAGACCCATGCTTGTTTTTAGGTGCAGGGAGTATACTTAATAGGCAGTGTTTGACCAAGGACTCTAGTTGTATACCTGTGATTTCCTTCAGATCCAGTAACCCTGTAGTCTGGGACAGCTCCAAGTCATGCGAATGAACAACGTCGGCTCAAACCCGCAACGGGGACATCCAGACAAGCGTGTCACGTACATTTTTTTGTAGCCGTCGGGGAGTAAGATAAGTATGGTGTAAGTAGTGGAACTGTGTGATCTTAAATTGAGCATTGCTGGCCACCTCTCGTACCTGTGCACATCCCGCCGCCACTTTGCGTCTGTGAGAGGAATCGGCAGATCCATGGAACACCTGTCCTGAATCGCGGACACAAGAACTCTGCAATCCACTTTCAGGGCTTTGTATATGCAAGAGATCATGCCTCTGCTGGTGTCTAGGTCCAGAAAAGTGGGTCTCCTCCGGCTCCTCGGGAAAGGAAGGCCAGAGCACCCTCATCGTGCAAAAAATTGGCCTGGGGCAGATGGTAGCACTCCTGGGCCTCATCTCGTGCAAGGAATACCCTATTTTGATACAAGTCTCCTATGGTCTCACAGCCTCCTTCATATCATCTTGTCAAGTCCATCACTGCATATATCTGCCTAAATCTCTGCAGCCATTTTAGGGACAGTGGGCGTGCATTTGGGGCCCTGCAGAGTACAGCCGATACCTCCCACTCCCATACCTCAGCCACCCGTCGGACTATGTACAGGGCCTCTATCAGGGCCCCTCGCCCCCTCATTAGGTATCCCAGGATAACCGCTACTCCCTCCCAACCTGCCAGAAGGGCCTTGTCATACGTTGGGTCCTTCGCACACTGCTGTGCAGTGTATTGTAGGAGTCCCGCAAAATTATACAGCTGCAGGACTGGGACCTCTAGGGCTCAAAGCTCCTAGTCCAGCTTCAGCACCTCCAGTTCTACCCTGCTCCATCCGCCTCCCCATATTACGGAAATTAAGAAGCTGTTGAGTTTAGTAAACATGGCCAGTGGAATCAGGCACATCATGTCCTGTAGTACATAAATGCAACAGTGAATAGTACCATTCTGCTTAGTGCTGTCCATCCTACAATAGATACTGAGAGACGGTTCCAAAATCGGATGGATTCCGCCATTCTACATTTGGGGCAGGTGACTGTTGCTTCCATATTGAGATCATAATTGGCTGCGTCTGAGTGTGCCACTTGCATTCCCAAATATAAAAAATGACTGCATTCCCAGTCAATCCTTGTTGGAGGTAATGCCGTGGCATCTAATTTATCCAGGCTTGCCAATGGAAAAAGAATCAACTTTCGCTGATTAATGCGCAAGCCAGAGATATTCTCGAAAGTCGCCATGATTTCCAATAATGCTGCCACAGAGTGCTACGGGTTACTAATGTAGAGTAGCGCATCTTCTGGATATAGGGAGACGAAATGGGTGTGGCCCCTTATCCGCACGCCCTATCAGGCTATATCTCATCTCAGTCGCTGTGCAAGAGGTTCCATTGCCAAAGCAAAGAGGAGCAGTGACAGCAAGCAGCCCTGCCAAGTCCGCCTTGCTATAGGTATACTGTCAGAGACCACAGTGCTGGTATGGACCTGTGCTGTTGGGTATGTGTTTAAGAGGCAGACCCAGTCAAGGAATTCAGATCCCAGACCCATCATTCCCAGCACAACTCACAGGTACTCCCACTCCATACTATCAAAAGCTTTTTCAATATCGACCTCGACAAGTGCTGCTCCTGACTCGGTGCTTGCTGTCGAGTGGGGCACATGAGAGAGTCTCTGTAAACTCATGTGGATTCCCCTGCCTGGCAGGAAGCCACATTGGTCCTCGTGAACAAGGTGGATCATGATGTGTCCCAGCCTCGCAGCGAGGACCTTGCCAGTATTTTGGCAGCTACACACTGAATGGAGAGGGGTCTGTATGAGCCAGGATCCTCCGAGACTCAACCCTGTTTCAAGAGCATGACAATCTAGGTGTCTCGCATGGATTGTGGTAAATGAGCCCAGAAGCATGGACTCCCAGAATGCCTCCAACAGGCGAGGAAGCAAGAGGTCCACTCATGTCTGATGGTACTCAACTGGCAGGCCTTCTGGGCCAGGGGCTTTACATCGTGCCATGGCCTGATTGCCCTGCGAGTTCCTCCAGCTGGAGCTCTTCCTCAAGGGTTTTGCTCTGTGCCTCTGTGATGGGTGGGAGGTCAATGTGTGTCAGATAATCCAGGAGTACTTCTAGGGGCGCGTTTGGTCCACCATCGTAGACATTTGCCTGATGGTCTCTCAGCAACGCATTTATACCGTCTTGCGTCATCACTCTTGATCCGTCAGGTCGTCGCAAGGAAAAGATAAGAGGGGGCATTCCCAGCACAACAACCACACCAGTAACCTTCCCGACCTATCCCCTCTCGGTTTAGCAATCTCCGGTATTCACATCGAGTCAGGCAGTCCAGTCTGTCCCACACCTCGGCGATATGGCGATCCACCTGCAGTATGGTTGTACTGTTTTCCCATGTCAGGGCGTAAGTGTGAAGGTTTGCTAGGGAACCCTCTGCTTCAAGGAGTTCTTTTTCTAGTCACTGTCTCATGCCCCCAATTCTGGAGAGGCATTTCCCACGGGTCACTACTTTCAGTGCGTCCCACTCCAGAACTCTCTCTCCCATGGATAGCCAATTAATGTCAAAGTACCTTGGTGTCATATCTCGTAACTTCCCTCTGAATGGTATGTTCTTCAGTGTCTCAGGTCGCAGGCGCCACAGGGAGACTCAAGGACATCTCCCCCACACTCCTCACTCCAGTGGCACTGAGACATGGTCTGAGAGGAACCAGCCCATGGTCTGGACACACATCACAGCCGGCGACATGTCGTCTGATATGAGGAATCTACCAAGGCAGCCATTGGCCTCACAGGTCATAGTATAGTAGGTGTATTTACACTCCCCAAGGTGTGTGGACCGCCACACATCTATACTGTGCAGACTTAGCATGAGTGCCCTAAGGGCATCCGTTATGTGTGGTTTGGTATGGGGCTACGGGAAGGTGCTTGTCAAGCTCACCATCTAGAACGCAATTTAAGACCCTGGCCCACAATAGGGGCACTCCTAAGTAGGGAATTAACTCTTTCTCGTGTTCAAGGAAGAAGTCTCAGCCATCTACATTTGGGGCAAGGACACTCAATAGGCACATTGGGTGCCGTCCAAAGGTCTGTGAACCAGTAGGTACCAGCCATTTATAGTTACCTGTAATTACATTGCTACATTTTTGGCCATAAGTATGATTTAATATCAAACCCACTGCTCATTACAGGCTCATTCAAGTTTCTGTCCACATTCCTTCCACCTGTCAGAGAATTATCTTTCTCCTTGACTGATTCTTTATATTTGCCACTAGAAGTTCATGAATCACACATACCTGTGAACATGCTGGAGTTGAGAAGGCAAAGGAGCAATAAAAAGACCTTTAAATTTTGTTTTTATCATGACACATTTTCTGTGCATTCAAAGGCAGAAGTCAAATGTCAGGCTACCGCTTCTGACAAATTTATTTTTATTCTTTTAAAAGGAAGGTTGGTGTTTACTTTACCTCCTCTGACTGCAAAGTGAGAGAAGTGAACTATGCAGCAATCTTGCTGAGTACAAGCAGTATGAAAGAAGAGGCTGTATGATGTAATCTGTTATAGCACACAAAACGCTTTAAATGCCTGTAAATGTACTGTACAAATAACTCAAAAAGTGTCAGCAGTTAGGAAAGCACACACGAAGCACATTTTTTGTATATCTGAAGTGTAGTGGATTTTTGTTATAGAAATAAAGAAAAGATACACTTGGTGATGAGCATGTGAAATATTCTCTGAAACCCGATTTCCACACATTATTGTTTGTGTGCTGCATATTTTTATCAGTAAACTGTATATCTGTGTACATTTAGTGGCCATTTCAGTGGAAAATGTGTTGTCTGTAAATTACATTGGGGTACCATAACATGCTTTAGTAATGTATTTGCGACAGTGTTTCCAAAATGTATCACCAGCTACATACTACAACTTTACCATTCTCCTGTTGAATACACTTGCCACACTGGTTCTTTGTGTGACCCATGTTCACAATCCTTTTGACTTCAGTGAAGCAACATTAATGGCAGCACCCGCACTCTGAAAATTGCTCCAGCACCACTGGCGTATGCCAAATGTCATTTGGAAAAAACAGACCTTCATGGAACACTTATTACCTCCCGTCCCTCCCTCGCCTTCCTTTTAAACCAATGAGGCCTCCCGCCTCCCCCTAGACCCTCCCTTCCCCTTTTAAACCCCCCCCCCACCCTTATCTCCTCCTGTTTCTTTTGTCTAGCTCACACTAGACGTTTTCTTTTTCCCTTACCTGCATGGCGGGGCCTGGAGGTCTACGATGGAGGCACTCCTCGGGACGCGGAGCTCCGCGAGGAGTGCTGCAGCTGGTCGTGTCCTGTGACGAGCAGCCGGGCTGCTCGGGAAAACGCGGACTGAGGGCCGGCTGACGGGGTCAGCCGGCCCTCTGTGGCTGGGGCGTCGATTTCCGGGTTTCCGCGCTGCAGAGCGGCGGGGAGATGCGGAACGGCGATTTTTGGAAGGTTCAGGTAGGACGGGCGTTCTGCCCGCTGTTTTATGGTGGGGGCAGTTATGTTTGACCTTTTAAAGGATTGGTGGATTCCTAGGACGATCTCTATATAGGGAGAATGCATTTTAGGGGTTGATCAGTGTATTTTTGGATAGTGACATGCCTAAGGTTCCGGCAAAGAGAAGGCGGCCTTGCTGAGACTGCCGTTTGAAGGTCGTAGCCTGTTTGGGGAGCAGTTGCCATCCATGCTTTCCAAGGCATTTAAAGAAAGGAAACATGCCTTGCCTTATAAAGGGGTTTCTACTTCCAGTAAGGGGTGGAAGAAGCATTTCCGATCTTCTCCGAATAGGGATTCCAAATCCTTTTCATTTAGAAAACTGCGTTTTCAACCACGTTTTTCTCCTAAGAAGTCAGCTCCTACGAACCGGGGGGGGGGTTCAAGAAGGGGTCCTGACAATCACTGTGGGCCTGGCATAGGGCCGATTGGGGGAAGGCTGAGTCACTTTCTTTCAGCTTGGGAGGAGAGTGTCAACGATCGTTGGGTGCTAGACATTGTGGCAAATGGTTATGTCATCGATTTTGGGGTAGTACCTCCAGATTCAGGGGTACGTCCTTCCCCTCTGCCTTCAGGGGGGTCACGGAGAAGAGCGTTATTGAACGGAGTTCGGGACTTGCTAGTCAAAGGGGCCATTTCCTGCGTTCCGCTGGAGGAACGAGGTCAGGGCACTTATTCGGTCTTGTTTCTTGTGCAGAAAGTTTCAGGGGGGTTTCGCCCTGTGCTCAATCTGAAGGATGTGAATGCTTGGATCAGGACGGTGCATTTCCGCATGCTGTCTCTTCAGACTATATTTCCATTGGTCAGGCAAGGGGACTTTCTAGTGTCACTGGATCTGCAGGATGCTTACCTGCACGTGCCTGTGGCGAGGTCTTCTCAGAGGTTCCTGAGGTTTGCTGTGGATCAGGAACACTACCAGTTTTGCGTTCTTCCTTTCGGTCTAAAATCTTCTCCTTGAATTTTTACGAAGGTGCTGACCCCCCCTGGTGGCTTTGCTACATTAAGAGGGGGTGTTTATTCATCCATATCTGGACGACATCTTGATTCATGCTCAGTCACGGGTCCTGTTGCAGAAACAGGTGGCCCGAGTTCTGGGGGTCCTGCAAAACCACGGGTTTTTAATCAACTGGGAGAAATCAGATTTAGTTCCGTCCCAGGATCTGGTTTTTCTGGGGGCTCGATTTCAGACTCTTCTAGGCTTAGTGACGGTGTCAGAGAAGAGGTTGGGTGTACTCCAGTCCTTGGTAAAGAAGGTTGTATTAATGACCGCACCTCGAGCTTTTCTATGGTTACGTCTGCAGGGTCATTTGGCGTCGGTGATATTTCTGGTTCCTTGGGCGCGTTTCCATCTCCTGTGCTTGATGACGTGGTTCTTGAGAAGGTGGGCGCCGGGGTCCGGTTCTCTGAAGGACAGGGTTCAGGGGTCCGGGGTGATTCACAGGGAATTGCAATGGTGGTTGGATGCAGATCATCTTCGTGTAGGGGTTTCTTTGTCACCTCTGAGACCCGTGGTGGTGACTACGGATGCCAGCCTCTCCGGTTGGGGGGCGTGGATGGGATCGGCTCAGGTTCAGAGGTTTTGGTCACCTCGGGAGGCGAGTCGGTCGTCGAATTGGCGCAAATTGAGAGCGGTCTTTCTGGCTCTGGTCCATTTACAGGGGTCCCTGAGGGGGGAGGCGGTTCTTATTCGGACGGACAACTTGGTGGCCAAAGCTTATGTCAACCGTCAAGGTGGGACCAGGTCAAGGGCTCTGTTCAGTCTAGCCAGGGAGATTTTTGTGTGGGCTCAGGAGTGGGTTCCATCTCTCAGGGCTACGTACATTCGGGGGGTGGTCAATGTTCGGGCGGATCTACTGAGTAGGGTGATTCCTTCCTCTCAACTTTTCTCCCTCCGGAAGTCTCTGTTTCTGCATCTGGTTCGGCTTTGGGGGCTTCCAGTGCTGGATGTGTTTGCGTCCGCAGAGAATGCGAAGTTGGATCGCTTCTGCTCCCGGTTTCGGTGTCCCCAGGCCTGGGAGGTGGACGGGATGTCATGTCCTTGGCCGAGGGGTCTTTTGTATGCATTCCCTCCGTTTCAACTTCTCAGGGCGTTTCTGTTGAGGGTGAGGGATCTGGCATCCAGGGTTATCCTGATTGCGCCACTTTGGCCGCGGGCGAATTGGTTCCCGTTGTTAAGGCTGATGGCAGACGGGAGGATGTGGCCTCTTCCTCTTTGTCCGTCTCCCCTGGAGTTTCCCTGCCTCCCAGTGGTGTTGTTGAGGAGGTTGCACTTGACGGCCTGGAAGTTGAACGACGAGGCTTGACGGGTCTGGGGGTACCGGTTGCTTTGAGTTCTACATTACTGGCTTCCAGGCGACGTTCCACTTTACTTTCCTATGGTAGACAGTGGCGGGTTTTTTCTTCTTGGTGTTTGAATCATGAGTTGGATCCTACCTGCGCGTCTATCTTTGAAGTGATGCAGTTCCTGCAGGACGGTGCACAATTGGGTTTGTCGGTAGCATCTCTAAGGGTACAGTGGGCGGCGATTCAGGCATTCAGAGGTCCATGGCGTAATCTTAAGGATGAAGGGCACCTGATGCCTAGATTTTTTCAAGGTCTGGTTAATTTGTTTCCTCGCCCGGTTCGTTCTTTTCCTTCATGGGATCTTTCTTTGGTTTTGGATGTTTTGACGGAGGCCCCCATTTGAACCATTGGGGGACTGTGATTTGCGCCATCTGTCCTTGAAGACGTTCTTTTTGGTAGCCATTACTTCGGCTCGTCGGTTGGGGGAATTGGGGGCCTTGGCCTGTTCATTTCCTTTTGTAAGGTTTTTCCCGATAGGGTAGTTCTGGTACCAGTGCCTTCCTTTATTCCAAAGATCAATTCTTCGTTCCATTCCCGTCAGGAGGTTATTCTTCCTTCATTTTGTCCAGAGCCCTCCTCTAGGGAGGAGGTCCGTTTGCATTTGTTGGATGTGCGCAGGGCTTTATTGGAGTACCTGCGGGTGGTGGTTCCTTTTCGTAAGGGGGATTCACTTTTTGTTAATTTCGGTCCGGCACGTAAAGGTGAGAAACCTTCCACGGCTTCCTTGAGTCGGTGGGTGAGATCTTTTATTTTGTTGGCCTATTCCTTGAAAGGGGTGGTTCCTCCTCAAGGGATTCAGGGTCGGTCTACCAGAGGTATGGCGGCTACGGTGGCCGAACTTCAGGGGACTTCCGTGGTGGAAATTTGCAGGGCCGCCACTTGGGCTTCACCTTTGACGTTTGTGCGTCATTATAGGCTTTCGGACTTGGGTAATTTGGAGTCGGTTTTAGGGCACCGAGTCTTATCCTCTATGAGATAATAGGGGTAGGGTGTTTTGGTGTCCTTGGAGCAGGATATGAATAAAAGTTCTTGCAACTCTGTGTCCGTCTCCTGTGTTTTTCTTGCTATATCTCATTGGTTTAAAAGGAAGGCGAGGGAGGGACGGGAGGTAATGCTTCCATTTTCTTACGATAATGGCATTACTCCTAGTCCTACTCCCTCGCCTTCCTTTTCCGTTCCCTCCCGCCCTCTCGGTACGGACTGTCCGAGTTGCTGCTTGGGCTTGGTTTTTGTACAGGAGGAGATAAGGGTGGGGGGGTTTAGAAGGGGAAGGGAGGGTCTAGGGGGAGGCGGGAGGCCTCATTGGTTTAAAAGGAAGGAGAGGGAGTAGGACTAGGAGTAATGCCATTATCGTAAGAAAATGGAAGCATTTTCAACGATCCTGTTTCTAAATAGGTCCTGAAGGAACCAGAGTACCGTAAGTTTAAAAAAAAGCATTTGCTTAAATATCTGGCAGACACTTCTCAGCATGTACTTCAGTACTGAGTGTTAACACACAAGTGCTGAAAGAAATGAGTCTTCATCGATGAATCATATCAGCAGATTACTGTTCCCATCTGTATTTCACATCTCAACAAAACAATATAATGAATGTTAGTAGGACCCGCTGAAAACAGTGTAGGGACACATACAGAGGACTTTTAACAAGAACCTAAAAATACTCAGTGATATAATCAAAAGTTATAAAGGAAGTGTGTGCATGAACATTACAAACAAGAATTAGAAGGACCATGCAATATGTTCCTTTTACCAGCAACACTTATTGCACACTTAACAACGCTTTGTCAAAACATTTGTATAGTACTTGCTACCTTAGCTGAGCCGGTTTCTAAACATTACTGAAATTTAAAGATGCGAGACTATAAAGGAAAAAGGAGATTGTGATACCTATGATTCTGTTTCATTCCAATACAGCCATCAAAATACTTCCTTTGCACACTTAACTTGCTAAAGATAGAGATAGCAAGCAGAGAGGGCTTACGCCAGGGTGAAGTATATGGACTAAGATACTGGAAAAATAAGTATTGCCAATCTAACTAGAGGCATGTTTTAGAGGGCAGTATGGAATGAAACCCTCCAAATAACTTCACAGCTCAGTCCTCACCAGGTACATGCTTCTTTCCACCTACAAGCACCTTACATTTCTCTCTCCCCTGACCCACACCCTCCTCGGCCACAGCGCAGACCATACTTTTTGGCCCCTGGGAAATTAAAGTAACCATGGCGTACAGGACAATTAAAACCATTGGTAAAGCTAGTTGGTCCCAGAGGCAAGCCCTATATACTTTGCCAATGTTTGCTTTATATCAGTCTTTATGGGTCTTGGGCTTGCTTATTTCCAGATCCCATAACTATTGTATTCCCACGGTTCCCCAGGTTTGAAACTCTCATCCAAATGGTATATATGTTTAAGCGCCAACCACCCTCCGCGCACTGTGCTCCACATATCAATTTCACACCAAACGCCTCTCGTCCATCCTCCAAAAACACATTTCAGAAAACATTGAATTCATAAACGAATGGGTATATTGACTAATTTTCTATTAACAGAATATACGATTGATTTATTCTTTCAGTCAAAACACTATCCTTACCCAAATTAAGAAGTCGTGTTTGCCCGACAAATATACCAGCTGGTAAGTTTCCGCCATGGGCCACTCAGAACAGAAAGAGAATGTGCGTTTATGATTTTTTAAATTGTGTTTCTTGAGGGTCACCCTGCTCAACCTATTTCGGCTGCCTCTTTATCACCAGAGCCACCTTCCCTAAACAGCCTTGTGTCTTGTCTGAGCATGCGCATATAAACAGCATTTCTGTAATGAGCAGGCTCCGAGGGCTGCGAACTAAGTATGTCACTGAGCATGCTCATTTACCCCAAACCAGATTACAAGGCTACATAATAGATCGTAGTCCGCAGCCCGCCAATGTATTACTTTTAGGCTCGTTTTAGAGTAAGATGCGCTTCTGTCAGAGTTCTTTTCTTGTCTGTCTATGGGTCTGCTGTGTGTAACTGGGTTGCTCATTAGGAGCTAAGGGGATGTGCCGCGACTCCCTTGCCTCCTTTCATCTCTGTCTTCATGGACTCTTCATCGGTACGGGATAGAGCGGTCCTCGAGGATCTTATACTCTCAATGGTTTTCATAGTGAGAGCGTAACCCCATCTTTTTTGCCCATTTCTTTCTCGGTCTCCCTCTGTTAAAAATTGCACTGGGAGACTGTGTGTATGTGCCTTTTCTGTCCCCTCCCCCCCCAACTCTGCACAGTCCCATATCCCCCCAAACTCTGCACAGTCGCATACATTTCAGAAGAAAGCCCTTTACCTGGAATTTTACAATGAAAATCAGGAAAGGAATATCCAAGCGTGATTCAGAGGAGGTAAGAACCATTCTAGAAATGGTCTTTTTGTTGTCTCTCTGGCAAGAGAAATGTTAATTTACGTAAGATGTTATACTAATGCATCACTTTTCATAGACCTGAAAGTCGAACGAATACGTTGGAATCGTCCTCTGATGTGTACCCTCGCACTAGTCAGTATTCCTGGTGAATCTGTCGGTCTTTTAGTGTGTGAAATTGAGGGAAGGAGGGTAGGTCTTTCTGTGTGACTCTTAAAGTGAATGTCTATGCAAAGGCAATACATCGGTGACAGTGGCACACGTGTCAGAAATCTATTCCACTAAACGTCATTGCTCCCTTCCCTTCACCTGCCATTCTTCTTTTACTGTGTGTTCCCCTCAAGCCTCGAATTATATCTCTCCTACCCTTATCCAACCTCCTTAACCCCTACCTCATGAATATTTCTTGCACATATGTGTACGTGGGGAGGGTGTCCAGAAATTAAAGCAATGAGTGCTGGAAGAATATTAAATGTACGCCAAAACACGCTTTACGGTACTGTGGCTCACCTTCACTTGTTTGCATACGACTTCACCAGCTCATCACAACTGTAAAGAAGTAAAACAGGGCTTGGCCTGGTGTTGTATTCTGCCCACCAGCCTCTTTGTAAAGATCCTAAATCCATGAACAAGAGTTATTGTTGTTTCCAGGCTCAGGTTGGGGATCAGCCTTCTTCGTTGTAGTTGATTTTTGTTCCTTCTGGTGAGTTGTAGATGAAACAACATTCTAGATGCTCCACACAGCGCAACCTCGAGAACACAATGATTGCTAGCCATAGTGCTGAAAGAACTCTAATTGAAGTTAAAATAAGTATGAATTTGTGCTTAGCAAAATGTACACGTAAATTAGGAGAAAATAGTGTATTTATTTCAATTTAGTATTAGCTGACCACTTACATTTAGTGAACGTGAAGATACGGCAATTTTTCTGGCTAAGGGATTGGTTGCACTTCAGCTAATGGCCAAATTAGCGGAGGATGGTAGTGCAGTTGCTGCCCGCTACTGGCAGATGCTTGTAGAAGGTAGATCCACTGCAATTCAGTGGCCTGTCCATGCTGTCCTCACCCTGCGTTGAAGCAGATGAGTGCCAGAGACCGCGGCAAGGCCTGGCAGGGCTGTAGTGAGCTGGAGCTGATGGCAGGCTGGCCCGTGAGAGAAGTTACAGCTGATTTGTGCAAGTAGGATTCTGGACGAGAAGATGTGTCTGGAAAGTTTGTGATGGCAGGTGCGAGTGTTGAGATATGATGGGCCAGTATTATGTAGTGCCTTTGAAAGTGTGGATGAGGAGGTTGAACTGTGATCCTTAGTTAACTGGAAGCTGGTAGAGCTCCTTCAGGTGTGGTGTAATGAAAGTGTTGATTGAGAGGTTGAGAGTGATTCTGGCAACAAGTTCTGAAAGGTCTGCAACATTCTGAAGAGTTTGATGTTGTTCCCGGCATAGGGGGGTTCCCATAGTCCAGCTTGCTTGCGACCAGGGCGTGCACATTTGTTTTCCAGGTGCTGATTGGGAGCCATTTGAAAATCTTTCTCAGCATCTTTAGGATATGGAAGCATGAGGCAGTGATGGCACTGTCTTAGACGGTCATGTCAAGTTTGCTGTCAATGACGATCCCAAGGTTCGTGGTGGGTGTGGTTATCGTTCCTAGATCGGTTGGCAACCAGGTGGCGTCCCACAGTGATGTACTTTTCCCAAAAACTGCAATTTCAGACTTATCGGTGTCCAACTTTACACAGTTGGTCTTCAACTAGTGGGGGATTTCAGTCATGCAGTTATTGAACTTGATCCTGGTACTGGGCATCTTCTCCCTGAGGGAGAGAATAAGTTGTGTGTCATTGGCGTGGGAGAGTACTTTGATATCGTGAGAGTGGATGATGCTGGCCAGAGGAATCATGTGCGTTGAAGAGGATCGTGATTAGGGATGATCTTTGTGGAACTTTGCAGATGAGGTCACAGGCATCCAAGCTATACAGTGCCAGGTTGACTGCCTAATTTTTTCCTTTCAGGAAGGAGCATATCCATATTTGCGGTAACAATGAGGGTGGTTTTCATGCTGTGGTTGGATTTAAAACAAGACTGAGCGCTGTTGAGGAGTTCGTCGGCATTGAGTAATTTGAAGGGGTGTCGGTTGATGATTTTCCCTAAGACCTTGGCTAGGAGTGATATAAAGGATATGGGTCTGTAGTTGGCGAGCATTGAAGGGTCTGTTGCTTCAGCAACGGGAAAACTGTTGCATGTTCCCAAGCTTCCGGGAAGATTGTGGAAGAGGTAGAGGCATTCAGAATGGATGTGAGCATGGCGCTCGTGGGTTGCAGTTCTCTGAAGTAGGCATAGTGGGAGGGCGGGCAGTGGTCCGTTGGAACCCCTCAGTGGATTAGGTTGGTGCTAGTGGCAGTTTCTTCCCACTGATGCTGGGCGATGTGGTTAGCACTGGTTCATTTAATAAGATTCGGAGGCATTTGAGAGGTCTGTCAGACTTGGTGGAGGGCTGAAGTTTCTGCAAATGGCAAGATTTTGTTGCTGAAGAATTGAGATTGTTGCAGAGGCCCTGCAAGGAGGTTGAAGTTAAAGGCAGATGATGGTGAAGTGAACTCATTCATAGTGACAACAATTTATTTGCTTCTTTTGGTGCGGGCATCAATTTGGTTCTTCTGAGAGGTAATTTTGGAGGTCTGGCTCATTTGGTGGTAGCTTCATATGGTGTATTTGAATATGCTCCTGTCTGCATTGTTGTGGCTCATTCTCCAGTTTTGCTCTAGTTGCTTTCAGTGGTGTTTCATCAGTCTGAGTTCCTCCTAAAACTGAGTTCCTTCATTTATCACCTGGCCTGGGGCCTGGTTATTATTGTATTACTGTTTTTGAGAAGGGCTAGGGAAATAGGCGAAGGAGGTTATCAAACTGTTGAAATTCTTGATGTCTTTTGAGAAGCTGTTGCTGTGTTCGGTTAAGTGGGTGTTGAAAGTGGTGTTACAGTCTTTGTCAGTGATGCTGGTCCAGTTTTGGCGGGATTGTCTGGTGGTGGTGTGTGTGCATTTGACCAAAACAGGGATGCTGAACTTGATGAGGGCGTAGTCTGTCCAGTTGACTGGTGTGGGCTTGTTGACTCAGAAGTTGCTGACGTTGGTGAAAATGGAATCTAGGAGATGTGTGGCAACATGGGTAAGTCAATTTACCAGAGTGAGGCTCAGGCTTTAAATGTCTTCGAGGATTGCTCTTGAATTAGGGTGGCATGTCTTCCAGGTGGAAGTTCAGGTTTCTGAATATGATGCAATTCCTGGAATCAAAGGTGAGTGGTCTAATATATTCTGTGATGGTGTCGTTGAAGTTAATGCATGGTCCCGGTCATTTGTAGATGGGAATGCCATAGAGGGTGATGTTGGCTTTGATGTGGAGCTTTAATAGCAGGAGTTCCATATTGAAGGATGATGTGTCCATGGATGTGGTGCAGCTGACGGTGTTCTTGTGGATGATGGTGATTACGCCTCCTGTTATGCCTTGCAATTTTATTCTGCCTCCTGTCTTGCAATCTTGTAGTCAGGAGGATGGGAGGGGTGGCTGTGGTAATGGCGCTATCACGTGCCAATATAGGGTTCAGCCAGGTTTCAGTGAGGAAAAGTAGGTTGTGCAGCAGGACCCAGATCTCTGTGGCAGTTTGCTGTGTGAGCAAGAGTTGAGGAGCATGCATGCGAGAGTGGAGTGTTTGTGGGTGGCTGCAGGATTGTATAAGTGTGGGAGAGACGAGTTTTGGGTGCTGCCTGTATGGTGAGTTTTGGGTGTGGGTAGGTGCATGTAAATTTGCAGGAAGCACAGGCGAATGCTCTCTCGGTGTTGTGTGGTGTGGCAAGGCAGCAGCATGTAGAGCAGTGGCTGGGGTTTAGGGGACAGAGGATCGCAGCTTGATAGAGGTGGGAGGGTCAAGGACCAGGGTTCCGGGTGAAGGATGCAGTCCAGGCACAGACGGCTGCAGTCAGATTTGCATTTGGCATGCTTTCTCTGTGTGTCCGCTGTGTGTCCATGCTGTGGCAGCCATTAAGTAGGGCTTGGGAGGTGAGTGGAGTGATGTAACTTTCTGTGCAGATGGATGATGGAAAATGCAGTGATGTCTTTCCCTGTGCAGCTGAATGATGTGAAATCCAGTGATGTCACTTCCTGTACAGATGAATGATGGAATGACTCCTTTTGCTTAGCTTCTTTTAGAGATAGTTTTGGTAGAAAACAAGTGACGTCACTTTCTGTGCGGATGGATGATGGGAAATCCAGTGATGTCACTTTTTGTGTAAGTGGATAACGGGAATTCTAGAGAGGTCACTTCCTGTGCAGATGGATGATGGAATAACTCCTTTTGCTTGGCTTCTTCTTTAAAAGGCAGTTTTGGCAGGAAACCAGTGCAGACGGATAATTGGAAATACAAAGATGTCACTTCTCGTGCAGATGGAAATAACTTCTCCTGCTTGGCTTAATCTTTTATGGAAATCGTTTGCAGGAAACCAGTGATGTCACTTCCTGTGTGGTTGGATGATTGGAAATCCAATGATGTCACTTCCTGTGCAGATGGCTGATTTGAAATCCAGTGATGTCATTTCATGTGTGGAGGGATGATGGGAAATTCGGGGATGTCACTTCATGTGCAGATTGATGTTGGGAATTCCAGAGAGGTCACTTCCTGTGCAGATGGATGATGGAATGACTCCTTTTGCTTGGCTTCTTCCTAAAAATAATTTTGGCGTGAAACCAGTGATGTCACTTCCTGTGTAGCTAGATGATGCAAAATTGTGTATACTTTTTGTAATGTTATTACTATTTGCCTGATGATTGCCTTGTGGGAAAGCTTAAGCTTAGTACAGTAGCCCTAAGTTGGTTATGGTGACAAGCCAATGAAAGCAACCATAGGCCTGATTGGTTTTACTAGGAAAAGGTATTTCAGATAGGTCTAATATGTTTATTACAAAAAGCTAAGGTAACGACAGTAGGATGATTTATTTACTATTTTACACTTATGTTAAAGCCAATAGGCGTTTAAGGGTGGATAGTTTTTGGGCTGTATTAAAGGCCACAGCTGGGCATTTTGTTAAATAAAATCTCACATATTACTGCTTCAGGGAAGGATTTTGCGGCCGTTTTCCCCCTTTGACAGAGCCTAGAGGGAGAAGATTTGCATGGTAATAATTCTTGTTAGAATATCTTTGGAAGTCTTGATAGGCTTAGCTGTAAGTTAGGATATTGTAATTTAAAAATCATTAAATGATGCATACATCCAATATATTTAAATCTGTATTCATACAGAAACACGGAGATCCTTTGGGTCGGCCCCCTTCTGCCACTGGTCTGTCTGAGTGACATTTATACTCTGCTTCCATCTGTGACAGTGTACTGTATGGAGTAATGGTTCAGTCCACATCAGATAATGGCTTTGTTGCCCTTTGAATGGCGGCATTTTGTAATCACATGTGCACATGCAAATGAAACTTAGTGTGCATCATTGTCAGGGCTGGTTGGCCAGGCCTTTAGTTTTCAATTTTGTCCTTTTATAGTTCCCTTTTTTTCTTTGCTTCTCTTTTCATTTTCATTTTCCTTAAAAGGATATTACAGCTCTCCAGACAGTACTGGGGGGCGGCCCGCATGCCTGCCCCTCATTCCATCTACAGTGCAGCGCACACCCATGGCCACTTCTTCTAAACCAAGCTATCTTTATGGAATGCTGTTGTCCATAGTGTATCACTCTTTTACCATTCAAATATGGGTAACATGTTGGTTCAAAACGTGGCTTCATGCTGTAACTTTAATATGATAAATACAATACCACGGCAGGACAAATACCCGCTGCAATGTATTGTTTGATTGTTGTAAGCAAATGTCTTCACTGTTTAGACAGTGGCATATTTTCTTTTTTATATTGAGTGTAAGTGTACAACGTCTTGTATACTTTTAAGTATACTTCTGTGGGCTTCCATCTAATTCATTTGTTAGTTTCAGTGTGATTTAAAAATCCTTGCTTGCTAGTGGTCAGTTATGCCTCTTTGTCCCTCCGTCTTCTGTGTGGGAGCAGGGACCAACTACTGTATAATTACGCTTTGTCCTATATATCTGGACTGTAGGAGACTTTTTTTTAAACTTTGTTTTCTGCTCCTGTGCAGGGAAGATTCCCTTTTCAAACAAGGCTATAAATCAGGCTGTTATCTTGGTCACATTTGGTCTTTGTGGGTTCTCTGCACCCTCTCTCAGCTGCCTGGCTCTCGGCCTTCCTTGGCTTGGAATTTCTTTACTAAGTGTGCCTGCATGTGGTCCTAAGGGCGGAGGATCGTTTGTAATTGCTTATAGCCCTGGCACTCCGCTCAACCAGGGTTAAGCAATCCTTAGAGACAGTGCTCCCTTCTGCTCCATACTGGGATCCCACTCGCAGCTCCATCAGTGCACCTCAGTTCACATACTCAGAATCACACAAACGCTGTCTGCCAGAGCACCTCAATTCTTGCAGTCAGTACTCTCTGCTGCTCCAGTACTGGGACCTCAGACGTAGCTCTATCACTGCACCTCATTTCACACACTCCAAGCCCCTCAGCCGTGCCAGAACCTTACACACGCTGTCTGCCAGAGCACCTCAGTTCTTACAGCCAGTACACACTGCTGTTCCAGTACTGGGACCTAGGGTACTGTTCCATCAGTGCACCTCGGTTCACACACTCCAAGCACCTCAGCCGTGCCCATGCCAGAACCCCACAAACACTGCTAGAGCACCTCAGTTCTTACAGTCAGTACACACTGCTGTTCCAGTACTGGGACCTTAGGCGCAGCTCCATCAGTGCACCTCAGTTCTACCCCGGCAAGGCCACCTCCTTTCCTATACTGGGACCCCACTCACATACAGTTCCACTACAGTAGCTCAAATCTAATATTCAGTCCCACTTGCAAGCCAATACTGGACCCAAAAGAGCAAAACAGAGCTCAGCCAGTGCACTTCAGTTCTACCTTGGCAAGGTCACCTCCTTTCCTATACTGGGACCCCACTCACATACAGTTCCACTACAGTAGCTCAAATCTAATATCCAGTCCCACTTCCAAGCCAATACTGGACATAAAAGAGAAAAACAGAGCTCAGCCAGTGCACTTCAGGTCTAACATCCAACGCCACTGTTGAATTGATGGGAACCACCACAGCTCTGCCAGAATCCATCAATTCTAACATTAAGTGGACGTTTCCTCTCTGTACTAAGGCTCACACACACGCCCCTTGCCGCTTCTGTGGTTCAGAGGCAAAGCCACTCCCATGCTGGGCCCCACTCGCAGCTTCACCAAGGCACCTCCAGGCTCCACTCAGCGTCACTGGCACACCAATACTAGGTTCCACACATAGCTCCATTAACATACCTCACTTCTGACCTCATGTGCCCGTTACTATTCCAGTACGGAAGCCCACGTAGAACACTGTCAGTGCACCTCAACGCTAACCTGCAGCGCCCCATTATTCCAATACCAGGAATTACACAGCGCTCCATTTCTCATTCCTCACCTGCTACCTTTCCGTTATTCCAGCATTAGGCCAGGACACAGCTCTGTCTCTACCCCCAGTCCTGATCTGAAGCGCCCCAATATTGCTGTATTGGGGTTCACATACAACTCTGCTAATGCACCTCCTGCTGTTCTGCAGTGTCCCCTGCCTTTCCACAGTCTGACTTCTGTTTGAGGACATGGAGGAGCCAATTAAATCTATTCTTAGCAGCCATCTTGATTTGGGAGGGTCTTTTTCACCTAGTTCACTTGTTCTTTCCTTTACTCTGTTTACTGTCAATGTTTTATTTCTCCCCCGCTTTTCTCTTTCAAGATCTTAAATTCCAAACATTAACAGTTTTGCTTTTTCTTTCAACTGTTTATTTCTACTCCTCTCTCTTTTTTTTATTTCCCTCTTGCTCTTCCTACTTCCTCTTTCAAACTCACAAAAACGTGGTTATTTTGTTCCTTGTTTCGTTCCTCTCTTTTTTCTTCATCGGGCGTTCATTCTTTCAGTATTTTTTTCTCTTACCCTTTATTCTTTGTCTTTTTTATTTGCTCTTTCATTTGACACTGTATACATCCTTTCACTTTTTTTTAGATCTTTCTTCCTTCCTTTCTCTGGTGTTTTTCTTATCTTCATTTGTCAATTCACGTTTTACTATAAATCCCTCTTTTTCCCGTTCTGTATTTGGAAACCACAAGTTACTTGTCGAAACCCGAAGTGTCAAAGTGGTTTTCCCATTCTGTGTCTGCGGGAAATGTGTCACTAGTTATTTCGCTGCTTGTTTCCCTCACCATCTCACTTTTTTTCTCTAATTTTAATTTTTCTTTTCACACTTCTTTTATAATTTTTTCCCTCTTTATCTTTCGTTCACTAGCTTCCTTTACCTTTTTTCTTTTGTCGCCCACGTTTGCTCTATTTCTTCTTAGTTCTTTCATTTTCTTATTCTTTCTTTCCCTTCTTTTTTATTTCTTTGCAACCCCTTGTCTTTCTTTCTTTTATCTGCTGTATTCCTTTCGCTTCTCTTTTCCTGCACCATCCGCTTTCTCTCTTGAGACCTAGTTATCAATGGAGCAACAGGTGCAGTGGCACTGGGGCCCAGAGACCTACTGACCTCAACTCTAATTACTGCTCTATTTTCCTACCGAAATTCCAGTCAACCATTTTCCTTTCTTACTCCAGGTCCCATGACACCATTACTATGTCACTTTTCCTCCTTTCCATCTTTACTCCCGACTCTCTCTTTCCTTTCACCCGCCAATCCGTCCAAAATTATATTTTTGTTATGGTGTTTTGAGCATTACACTCTAATGCCAAAAGTTTATTTCTTATAAAGGTTTATATGATGATTCTATATGTTTTAAGGAAGAGGAAGAAGGTAAATGGAAGAGATTTAGTTAAATGCTGGGCCACTGGAATCATATGTCAGGAAAAGACGGCGTTATGAGGCAGAGTTGACCAATTTATGTGGCAAGAAAAGTCTAGTTATGAATTTACAATGCCAATAGCTCTAACTCAAGAAAATGCGAGACCTATTGCAAATGCTTGCTGTTATTTGTATTCTTTTACTTTATCTTTCATATGCTTTTGAGTTTGTGTTTTATTGTGGTTGTATTGAGTGCAGATGCTAGAATGAGTCAGTGGATAGGAAAATGCATGCATGTGTGCAAAGATAAGTGAGAGAGTACATGTATGATGGCTTATTGAGTGCCTATACCCATCAATTATAAAAAACGCACGTTCATGTATAAGCTAGACCAATGTTTGTTTTTATATAGGACCTGTTTAACATCACAATGTTACAGTTGGTAGGTGCGGGTAGTGGTTTGCTTGTGAAAAACTTCTTACTCCGACTTAACAGTAACTGACTCTAATACAAATGATATCTTTAATTTTTAAGTTGGCTTTTCCCCAAGTCCAAACTCAAATATGCTCTATATCATTCAACCTGAAAGCCATGTTCCTGTTTTCTTACAGCAGAACAGTGCATTTTTGTTTGGGTTCTTTTCCTCTATCCTCAGTATGAAAGTTTCCTGTGATCTATTGCTCCTGCCAGTCCTTGTTTTATAAATTGCTTATTGATACGAAAATATTGCAAATCTTGTGCTCAAGATTCCAAAACACGCGTACAGTATATGAATATACAATCAGAAATACAGTAATTGTGATCAATAAATCATGTACAACAAAGTAATTAATTTAAAAGATAAAGAGAGATTAAACAGTTGGAATCAGAATTTGGTAGTCAAAGCTGAATATTATTTATACAGGAACACTCGCTCTGCATTCCATTAGGCAGTGGCTATGTCATGTATCTGGGAAAGTATAATTTCTCAAGCCCCAACCATCTATTTCACGCCTTCAAGTAGAACCATATTGAACTAATGCATATTTTCAGGAGGTCACGTGTACTTCAGTCCTCTGATGGTTGAAATATTTTGTAATAATCTTTGATGCAAACTAACCAGATTATATCAAGTGAGTTACAGAGCGTAACACTTTTATCCTAAAAGCAAGTATAACGGTCAAGCATCAAGAATTATGCATAGTGCTGTAAAAAAGCAAATATGAGAAAAAAGCTGCCAAAAGGGTCTAGCCAGTTACAGTTTGAGAAAACTATGGAGGACATGAACCCATCAGTGGTGCCGGAATCTGAGACTCAAACCGCAGGTTTTGTAAACATTCACGGTAGCTTTTACCATAGCGCACTATTATACACACAATGTCAGAGGCACAAAAATGAGGAGTCAAGCTGAATAAAACAAATTCTAGCTTACGCGTCAAGAATTTTCAATTCTATTAAGGACACGGAGGCGAGGATTATGATTACTCTTTCTTTACTGTCAAATCACAGCAGCCAATCAAATAACTATAAACAAAAAAACTACATATATCCCACGATGCTATACTCCAGTATCACATGCACCAATCACTGTCTATGACCTAGCCCATAATATGAATGAACCCAAACGTCACATCCTCTTTCTTTGCGCAAATCGATAACCTTGAAACTTCTGCACCGAAACGTCCTTCCGAACTGTAGAACTCGAAAATTTCAGTCACCTCCAACATGACCGATCTCCATAGGAACTGGAAGTTGAACAACTTTCTAAGATCCAAAAGAAGAGTATCTTCTCCAATATCCATCAACTCAGATAATCAAGCATTATTCTGATCTGAGCCTAAAACTGAATGGTAATAAAAGGTAATATCTCATTAGGCTGACCTAGTCAGAAAAAATATATACAACCTTATTTAATAACCCAGGGTGGGCACAATAATAAAATCTGAAATAGTTTTCCATTTATAAACCTTCGATAACATGTAGAAAAAACATCTATGGGAGGGATAATCCTCGCCTCCATGTCCTTAATAGAATTGAAAATTCTTGACGCGTAAACTAGATTTTTTTTAATTCTATGTCAGGACCGGTGGCTCGGATTATGCTTGTTCAAAGCTGCTCAATAACAACAGAAGCAACATTAACCACTGGTTTATGGTAGAATATTCTAAATGTAGACTCAGAAGACCAATCTGCTGCTTTCATAATGTCCTCTAGTCTCAAACCCAATGCAAAAGTTTTTGATGCCATAGCTCCTCTAACTGAGTGAGCTCCAAAATGACTTATATCTATACCCGCTTCACTCATGAGCCATCTCATCCACCTAGCAAGAGTGGTTGAGGAGACGGGTTTAAAGGGCTTCTGCAGAGAAATAAGTAACTGACTATTTACATTCTGTCTAAATTCTTAAGTGACTGCTTCATAATCTTCTAAGCATTGAACTACACATAATTTAGAATTATCTGGAAATTTAGGATACGTTACTGACCTGCAATTTGTCTTTGTTCTTTTGGTAATGTTAAATGATACTCCATCTGGAGAATATACTCTACCTGCGAGGTCTAAGGTCTTGACATCTGAGACTCTCTTACAAGATATCAGACAAAGTAACATAGTTAATTTAGCTGAAATCCGTTTACGGGATAACTATCTATTGGACAGCCAGTCATCCAGAAACTTCAAAATAATACTCACATCCCACAATTCAGAATATTTAGCTTGTGGGGGGTTGGTCAAACGAATACTCCTCAAAAGTTTACATACTAATGGATGTTCCCACACTGGCTTACCATCAATATTATTATGACCAGCTGAAATGGCAGATCTAAAATTGTTGATGGTCCTGCAAGCCAAACCTGAAGAAGCCAATTCAGCAAGAAAATTAACCATCAATTCAATTCAATTCAATTCATGAAGAATATCTTTTGTGAGTGCTAGGGGCCCAAGCTTGTTTGATAAAATTCTTATCTTGTTGCAAAAGGCCTGAGGAATCCCATCTCAACCGGAAACTAACCACGCCATCAACGTCAGCTTCCCTGAAAGTATCAGCCCTCCGGGTTCAAGAGAAGATTCAGACGAGGAGGAATGAAAAGTGGGTGGGAGCACGTCAATTGTAGAGCAATTGGGAACCAGGGTTGCGACCTCCAACATGGTGTCACTAGAATCAAATCTGTTTTCTGTCTCTGTACTTGAGCTAAGACTCTGGGTATTAACAGAAAAGGAGGAAACGCACAACCCTGAAACAGGGACCAATCCTGAAGAAATGCATCCGTTGCTAGAGCAAGAGGGTCTGGATGCCAACTGAAGAATTTCGACGTCTGAGTATTGAGATGCGGGATGCAAAGAGGTCCACTTCGCAAGGACCCCATTCTTTGATCATCTGGGAAAAGATAACTGGATCCAGTTTCCAGTCGCTGGAATCCATCAGATATCTGGAGTTCCAGTCTGCAATAGTGTTCAGAGTCCCAGGAAGGTACTCCGCTTTCACTATTAATTGATGTTTCAGGCAATAATGCCAAAATTCCTTGGCTATCTCTGCTAGAAGTCGGGATCTCGTCCCTCCCAGTTTGTTGACAAAATGTACCGCTGAAATATTGTCCATTTGCAGTAGTATGCAACAGTTCATCTTTTGAGGAGAAAGGCTCTTTATAGCAAACGAGCCTGCCAGGAGTTCCAGACAGTTGATATGTAGGGAACTTTCTGTCTGAGACCATCTGCCCCCTGTCACTAGGGATCTGCAACGGGCTCCCCTACCCCATTGACTGGCATCCGATTCGATTACTACTTCCAGGTGCGACCCAAAGATGGCTCTCCCATTCCAAGCCTCCATGTGTTGTAACCACCAATGAATCTCCTCCCTGACTTCTGTCGTCAAAGGGATCATATCGGAATAACTCAGACCCTGCTGTAGGTGTCTTTCTTTAATCTCTTTAGAGCACGATAGTGTAAGGGGGCTGGGAAAATTGCCTTAATAGAGGAGGTCAACAGACCCACTATTCTGGCAATGGTCTTCAGAGAGATAAATGTGTTTAACGCTGCTCTCAGTTCCCTCTTGAAATTGCAAATTTTTGCTGACGGCAGAACCAGAAGGGCTCGTACTGAGTCTATCTTGAAGCCCAGGAACTCTATCACTTGAGATGGATTCATTGACGACTTCTGCGCATTGATGAGGAAACCCAAATCCTATAATAAATTGATGGTCCAGTCCAGATGTTTCAGTAGAGATCGAGGATCCTGAGCCATCAATAAAATGTCATCCAGATATATGATCAATCTGACCCCCTTGGTTCTCAATGATTCAACAACTGGTCTCAACAGTTTCGTAAAGCACCAAGGGGCTGATGACAGGCCAAACGGGAGTGCTTTGAATTCCAAACAATGGCCTTTCCACAGAAATTGAAGAAACCTTCTGTGAGGGGGAAAGATTGGAAATGGTAGATAAGCGTCCTTTAGGTCCAGGCGGACCATCCAATCTCCTTTTGATAGAATGTCCCTCAACATGTGGATCCCTTCCATCTTGAAATGTCTGTAAACAATCCAAGAATTGAAATCTTTCAGATTGAGTACTAGACGATGACCTCCCCCTTTTTTGTTGACTACAAAAATAGGACTGCAAAACCCAGAGGGGTGAGGTACAGAAAATTCTACTGCTCCTTTGTCTAGTAAGGACTGTACCTCTGCGTCTATAAAAGTCTGAACGTCGAGGGAAAAATTCATTTGTTTAGGGGAAGTGAAGTTCTGGTAAACTCTAGTTGGAACCCAGAGACCGTCTGAAGAATCCAGGGGTCTCCAGAGATCTTCTTCCACTTGTCTAGAAATAGACCCACTTTGCCCCCAAGGAGAACTTGAGAGTGAGGAATAATGTTTATCTGAATAGCCAGCATCTTGGATGGCTCCTTGTTGACTCCCGCGCTGCCCTCTGCGGAATCTGGGTCGGTTACCTCTGGTGCAGGTGGGGTAAAAGGTAGGTTCGGGTTGCTCGCCATACCTTCCACCCCTACCTCTGGGATAATAGTTTTGGGGACTAGAATAGGATCCTCGGCCGGGCATTTGTCCACCAAAATGACCAGCCCTGACAAAAAGGACTCTTCTGAAAACTTTTTTGAGAGGCATCTGGGCTTTATCCAAGGATGAAAAGGTAGAACACAATTTTGCCAACTCTTTGATGAATGACGAGCCAAATAACATTCCGTCAGTTGCAGGGCCAGCTTCCGAAGACGCTAGGTCTACTAATTTTGGGTCAATGCGCATAAGAATAGACTTCCTGCGCTCTGGGGATATGGCGTAATTGGTGTTACTCAATTGGCAAATGGCTCTCTGCGTCCAGCCCATTAAAGTATCTGTATCTACAGGAGTCCCTGACTATTTTGCATTAACTGCCATATCCAAGATCTTAGTCAGAGGTCCTGATAAATTGAGAAGTTTGTCTTGGCAGATTCTCAATGAGCTATCCAAACCTTTTTTAGGGTTTTTAGCGATTTTTTTTTTCTCCATAAATGTGACCATTGTAGGGTCAATCTCAGGGGTATCAGATACCTTATTATCTAAACCAGGTCTAGGGCATTCTGCTCGAAAACGAGTGCGGACTTCTTTTTCAAAACTCTTCCTGAGATTAGTATGTACATATTGCGCTCCCTCAGCTGAAGGGAGCCAATTGGAAGAACTGGGGTGAATAAGTTCAGTTGGATCAAAATCCAAGACCTGCGACTCAGGAGGATGTTTCCTGACTTTCTTACTGGGTCCTGGGGTATCTGAGTCATCAGAATCACTGGAGGAGTCCTTATCAGAAGAAGAAGAAACTAACTGGCCGTCTTTCTTAGAGATATAATTATGTTCTGTCGCCCGTTTCTTGCAAACCTTTTCAAAGATGTCCGCATGAGGATCTACAGATGGAGACTTGGCGTCTTCAGTAGCAGAATTCTCCTCCAAAAGAGAGGTATTTTGGGTAGACAACCAGCCTTGCGATTGGGCATATTCGAAAAGCTGTCCTGAGAAGGGACCCAAAGCTTGAACCAAAGCATCGTTTACAGATTGTTGTATTCAAAGCTTCTACCAAATTAACCTCTAGCTGGTTGCTAGAATCATCATTGAAGTATTCTGCCTCTGGGTCTTCCCATTAAGCCATAGTGCTCTAATCTTGGTTCTCAGAAAATATATCAAATAGGGGGAGTGGAGAAAAACCCTAGCAGGCACTATTGATCAAAGGCCCAATAAGATGTGGAGGAAGCTGCCTGCGACCACCCTAGGCAGTGGCTAATTTATTTTACAACCCAGGTGTAAGTCACGCTGGGCGTCCGGGAGCACAAGGAGCTAAAAATAGCTCTTGCCGTCACACGTGTGCTGATCAAAACGAGCCGCTCTCCTGAAGAAAGGAAACTCAGAGACCGGCTCGTTAATCAGTGTGCGTATAAAAGAAAAAACAGACTAAGCGCTTGTGAGAAAGTAGCCTCTTTCTAGCCTTGTTACCCCCACTTTTGGCCTGTTTGTGAGTATATGTCAGGGTGTTTTCACTGTCTCACTGGGATCCTGCTAGCCAGGGCCCAGTGCTCATAGTGAAAACCCTATGTTTTCAGTATGTTTGTTATGTGTCACTGGGACCCTGCTAGTCAGGACCCCAGTGCTCATAAGTTGGTGGCCTATATGTATGTGTTCCCTGTGTGGTGCCTAACTGTCTCACTGAGGCTCTGCTAATCAGAACCTCAGTGGTTATGCTCTCTCATTTCTTTCCAAATTGTCACTAACAGGCTAGTGACCAATTTTACCAATTTACATTGGCTTACTGGAACACCCTTATAATTCCCTAGTATATGGTACTGAGGTACCCAGGGTATTGGGGTTCCAGGAGATCCCTATGGGCTGCAGCATTTCTTTTGCCACCCATAGGGAGCTCTGACAATTCTTACACAGGCCTGCCACTGCATCCTGAGTGAAATAACGTCCACGTTATTTCACAGCCATTTTACACTGCACTTAAGTAACTTATAAGTCACCTATATGTCTAACCTTTACCTGGTAAAGGTTAGGTGCAAAGTTACTTAGTGTGAGGGCACGCTGGCACTAGCCAAGGTGCCCCCACATTGTTCAGGGCCAATTCCCCGGACTTTGTGAGTGCGGGGACACCATTACACGCGTGCACTACATATAGGTCACTACCTATATGTAGCTTCACAATGGTAACTCCGAATATGGCCATGTAACATGTCTATGATCATGGAATTGCCCCCTCTATACCATCCTGGCATAGTTGGCACAATCCCATGATCCCAGTGGTCTGTAGCACAGACCCTGGTACTGCCAAACTGCCCTTCCTGGGGTTTCACTGCAGCTGCTGCTGCTGCCAACCCCTCAGACAGGCAGTTGCCTTCCTGGGGTCCAGCCAGGCCTGGCCCAGGATGGCAGAACAAAGGACTTCCTCTGAGAGAGGGTGTTACACCCTCTCCCTTTGGAAAATGGTGTGAAGGCAGGGGAGGAGTAACCTCCCCCAGCCTCTGGAAATGCTTTATTGGGCACAGATGTGCCCAATTCTGCATAAGCCAGTCTACACCGGTTCAGGGGACCCCTTAGCCCTGCTCTGGCGCGAAACTGGACAAAGGAAAGGGGAGTGACCACTCCCCTGACCTGCACCTCCCCTGGGAGGTGCCCAGAGCTCCTCCAGTGTGCTCCAGACCTCTGCCATCTTGGAAACAGAGGTGCTGCTGGCACACTGGACTGCTCTGAGTGGCCAGTGCCACCAGGTGACGTCAGAGACTCCTTCTGATAGGCTCCTTCAGGTGTTGCTAGCCTATCCTCTCTCCTAGGTAGCCAAACCCTCTTTTCTGGCTATTTAGGGTCTCTGTCTCTGGGGAAACTTTAGATAACGAATGCAAGAGCTCATCCGAGTTCCTCTGCATCTCTCTCTTCACCTTCTACCAAGGAATCGACTGCTGACCGCGCTGGAAGCCTGCAAAACTGCAACATAGTAGCAAAGACGACTACTGCAACTCTGTAACGCTGATCCTGCCGCCTTCTCGACTGTTTTCCTGGTGGTGCATGCTGTGGGGGTAGTCTGCCTCCTCTCTGCACTAGAAGCTCCGAAGAAATCTCCCGTGGGTCGACTGAATCTTCCCCCTGCAACCGCAGGCACCAAAAAGCTGCATTACCGGTCCCTTGGGTCTCCTCTCAGCACGACGAGCGAGGTCCCTCGAATCCAGCAACTCTGTCCAAGTGGCCCCCACAGTCCAGTGACTCTTCAGTCCAAGTTTGGTGGAGGTAAGTCCTTGCCTCACCTCGCTAGACTGCATTGCTGGGAACCGCGACTTTTGCAGCTACTCCGGCCTCTGTGCACTTCCGGCGGAAATCCTTTGTGCACAGTCCAGCCTGGGTCCACGGCACTCTAACCTGCATTGCACGACCTCCTAAGTTGTTCTCCGGCGACGTGGGACTCCTTTGTGTAACTTCGGGTGAGCACCGTTTCACGCATCCTCGTAGTGCCTGTTTCTGGCACTTCTCCGGGTGCTACCTGCTGCTAAGAGGGCTCCTTGTCTTGCTCGACGTCCCCTCTACCTCCTGGTCCAATTTGCGACCTCCTGGTCCCTCCTGGCCCATAGCAGCATCCAAAAACGATAACCGCACGATTTGCAGCTAGCAAGGCTTGTTGGCGTTCTTTCGGCGGGAAAACACTTTTGCACGACTCTCCACGGCGAGAGGGATCCGTCCACCAAAGGGGAAGTCTCTAGCCCTTTTCGTTCCTGCAGAAACCTCAGCTTCTTCTGTCCAGTAGAAGCTTCTTTGCACCCACAGCTGGCATTTCCTGGGCATATGCCCATCTCCGACTTGCTTGTGACTTTTGGACTTGGTCCCCTTGTTCCACAGGTACCCTAGATTGGAAATCCATCGTTGTTGCATTGTTGGTTTGTGCCTTTCCTGCATTATTCCTCTAACACGACTTCTTTGTCCTTAGGGGAACTTTAGTGCACTTTGCACTCACTTTTCAGGGTCTTGGGGAGGGTTATTTTTCTAACTCTCACTATTTTCTAATAGTCCCAGCGACCCTCTACAAGGTCACATAGGTTTGGGGTCCATTCGTGGTTCGCATTCCACTTTTGGAGTATATGGTTTGTGTTGCCCCTATCCCTATGTGTCCCCATTGCATCCTATTGTAACTATACATTGTTTGCACTGTTTTCTAAGACTATACTGCATATTTTTGCTATTGTGTATATATATCTTGTGTATATTTCCTATCCTCTCACTGAGGGTACACTCTAAGATACTTTGGCATATTGTCATAAAAATAAAGTACCTTTATTTTTAGTATAACTGTGTATTGTGTTTTCTTATGATATTGTGCATATGACACTAAGTGGTACTGTAGTAGCTTCACACGTCTCCTAGTTCAGCCTAAGCTGCTCTGCTAAGCTACCATTATCTATCAGCCTAAGCTGCTAGACACCCTATACACTAATAAGGGATAACTGGGCCTGGTGCAAGGTGCAAGTACCCCTTGGTACTCACTACAAGCCAGTCCAGCCTCCTACAGCGCTACGCTCCCGCTCCCACTCCACCAACGAAAACGGGCACAAACAAATCGGAATTTCCGATTTAAAATAAATACATCACAATTAAACTATGCAAGCGGAATCGCGTCGCATCGAACCAACAATCAAATATATACATTTATTGTAACATTCAGCATAAATACACACAAGAGAAAATGGAAATAGTACTTATCTGCTGAGAAGCAGCAAAGAAAGAGGATGTGACGTTTGGGTTCATTCATATTATGGGCTAGGTCATAGACAGTGACTGGTGCATGTTATACTGGACTGTAGCATCATGGGATATGTAGTTGTTTTGTTTATAGTTATTTGATTGGCTGCTGTGATTTGACAGTAAAGGAAGAGTAAGCATAATCCAAGCCTCCGGTCCTGTCATAGAATAGTTTTCATTTATTTACAGTTGCTTTTACAGAAGCTGAAGGAGTGACAAAAACATGCCCAAGACAACAAGCAACAACCGTGGGTGCCAGTAGAACCTTGGAGTGAAAGTAAATTTTTGACGCTGCACACATTATGATTAACGGAAGCGGGAGGAAATATGTGATTGTATGCCCACGACCAAACAGTATGTCTGCAATGCTTTCAAGCAACACAATGTGGGAGGCTGGGGGTGGGAGGGACGGGGCTGCAAGCAACTACAGGTTATACATCTTGATCTCAAAGGTAGCCTTACACTCAGGAAGCCTCAATGCTCACATAATCTTTGTCATACCTTTGCATTCATATTTTTTCAGTTCAGAAGTTGCCCTTTCATCTGAAATGCTTTAATCGACCCTTCATGTTGTAGCTGGAAACCACCACCATAGTTGGGGCCCAGACTACATAATGCACCGCTTCAAGCACCTCTAACGAAGTTGGTCGGTCCCCACAAAACACGCATCAACATGGCAGCTCTTGCGTTTCCAGGGAGAGGCACAGACCACAGACCCACGAACAAAGGGAGAGGGCTGAACGTGTGGGGCCTTCTTGTGCGCTGGTGTAAAAGTGGCACCCATATCAGCAGAGAAGACTCAGTGGCATAATCAAAGTTAGATACTCACTTTGAACTGGAGCCCTTTAAATTCACCTCGCGCTCCCGCCGTCGCGGGAAGCGCTTTGCAGCCGGAGACCGGGGAAACCGCCTGTGAAAGGGCAGGAGCCCTTTAAATTCACCTCGCGCTCCCGCCGTCGCGGGAAGCGCTTGCAGCCGGAGACCGGGGAAACCACCTGTGAAAGGGCAGGAGCCCTTTAAATTCACCTCGCGCTCCCGCCGTCGCGGGAAGCGCTTTGCAGCCGGAGACCGGGGAAACCACCTGTGAAAGGGCAGGAGCCCTTTAAATTCACCTCGCGCTCCCGCCGTCGCGGGAAGCGCTTGCAGCCGGAGACCGGGGAAACCACCTGTGAAAGGGCAGGAGCCCTTTAAATTCACCTCGCGCTCGCGGGACGCGCGCGGGCGGCGCCCGGGCAAAGCCCGGGCCAAGGGCGGGCCTGTCTTTGCCCTGAAGAGGCTGGGCTGGGCCCCCCCCCCTTTCACTTGCCCTCTGAGGGCCCCAGCTCATGAAGGGAAGTGAAGTACTAACTGGAACTGAGAACTATTGTCCTTTCTGACCCGGCCAGCGGCGTCTTTTTGGGAATCTTTGGGTTTCGCCTTTAGCCTCTGCTGGGATATCAAGAGCAGGAACATCCCAGGAGCTACCACACGCGGGACAAACAAGTGACAATCCATTTTTTTATTCATTCCTTTTCTTATCCTCCTTCTTTTTAAATTCTAACTTATACTCAACCAGCTTGTTACCCCTCGGCAAAGTGTTCTCTATACACTTCACCTTCTGCTAGATCGTTTAACTACCTTAGCTGGGCTGGTGTTAATTTGGCTTGCACAATTAATAAATACCCCATTTTTCTTCACACCGGACTCAGAGTGACACCGTATAAAAACATGGGGAAAAGGAAGCACTCAAAGTTGAGTCACCCCCCAAGCTTAAAAGACAGTACATCTATATTAAAATATATTTCAGGGGCTATGGGCATGATAGACAAACAAATTGCTAACGTAGAGGGGAAAATCCTGACATCCAAAGACCAAAACACCCAATCTCCAACGGATGTGGTGATAACTGATGATTTTATAAGGTGTAATAATGATGCATTGAACAGAGATGTAACAGATAAAAATGGATGCATTCAAAATATCTCAGACTCAATCCTCTCACTAGATGACCTTTCACCTGTAGCCAAACTCCAAAGGAAGCCGCCGCCAGAGAAGGCAGACAACACCCTTAAAAAAGCTCCTAAGAATGATTCAGTACCCATATTCGATAGAAAGCCCACAAAGAAGTCATCTCGGAAGAAACTTCTAATTAAACCAGCAGATACGACCAGATCTCTCCTAGCCAACCTCACCGATATAATAAACAGCATGAAATCATCATTCGGGGCCAAACTGGATTCCCTGCTGGAACGCTTAAAAGTAGTGGAGTGTAGGGTTGAGGCAGCAATGGGATTTGTAAAGTCTTTACACTCAGAGGCTTTACACGACCTAAAACAAAACCCAAGTTTAATATTGCCAAATTCGAATTTCGAGCGAAATTCTGAACCCAGACCCATAGACAAGGCTAACGACCCACACTTGTTCCCAAAGCTCTTGATTAAACCAAAGGTACCACTTGTATCAGCAAGTACTAGTCATATACACTCTACTCACAACCCTATATCCAGTATACAATCATTCTCATCAGTACTAACAACCAATCATAAACAAGCTTCCACATTCCTCAATACTTCCTCACAAACTAGGACAAATATTCTTCAAACAGACAAAGGAAGGTCCCAATATATTGAAACAAGACCCCCGAATTCCACATACATACCCAGTGATCATTTACATCTTCCCCCGGAGGCAACTCCTTACTTCGTGGTCCTGACAAATGTTCCCCCCATAGGTGATCAACACCGGGAAACGTGGCCGGCATTGAGGAATAAGGCCCTGAATTGGATAGGAACAAGTTTGGGTCCTGGGGGGGTGGGGGTCCTATTTAACGATGTAAAAATGGCAAGAAGAGTCAAGTGGTTAGGAAACAGGGAAAAAGTAGCGGAAGGAGACTGTGTGGTGCTTTCATTCAAGACCCCAGACCTGGTGCATAGTATCATCCACAAATTAGGTGCTAGACAACCCACTTGTCAAGGAATCTCACTGCTACCCCTGTGGTTCTTTTATCCAAGATCTTCGGGGCGTAATGTTAGGAATCTACAACCCGTAAATGAACTTGTATCAAATACCCTGGGCCATAATTCTCTTAGTAATAGATTTCAACCTCTTACAACGCTTGAAGATTTGGATTGACTAAATAGGAACAAGTTAGACTCTTTACTTGATCTTGCCCTGGATATAAATAAAGAAAGACCTACTGAGAATAGGGGAGATGTACCCCGCGAGAAGGTACTCGATGGGAGCATCATAGACATCTGTTCAAATCAGGGAAATCAATTCCCCCCAATAATTTATACTCAAGATGATGTACCACCTTTACCATCCATAGAGGAGGCGCACCCCCAACCCTATCAATATATGGGAACAACTATACTTTATTGGAATGTGGCAGGCCTAACTAATAAGATTAATAACGAGCTCTGGGCGAACTTCATCTGGGATTTTCCCTGTATCTGTCTTCAGGAGACTTGGACACTAAATCCAGTCCACATAAATGGGTACAAGACATTCCATACACCAGCTGTACAGGCTAATCACGGCAGGCCAAAGGGAGGCCTATGCACATATATCTCAAATAAGGCATGCCTACGTAACCCAAAAATGCAAATCACTAAAACCTATTATCAAATGATTGAATGTAACTTGGATCAGAACACGCACCTAGTACTCATTAACTTCTATAATAATGCAACGCATAGAGAAGTCCCCAAAATTTTAACAGAGATGGGTGAGGACCTAGAGGGAATTTGTGCGAGCAATACACGCGAGACCCTCATTATATGGGGGGGCGACTTTAATGTACATCTCTGTAAGGAACCTACAGGAAAGGTGTGCGGTTGGGATACCGAAGACCTTGGCCTAGGACTGCACTTTTCACACACCATTCAAGGAGAGGCAATGAATTTAGTGGCTCAAAAATATAACTTGTTTTTTGCAAATGAATTACTCTCCAAAGAACTACAGCTTAAACCAACCTTTAATGGAAGGGGTGCATATACAGTTATTGATTACATTTTAATGTCAACACATTTTTCACACTATTTTACTAATTACACAATCCACGATATCGCAATAAGCGACCATTTCCCGCAAAGCCTGGAACTTCTATTTATCCCTGCCATACAGGCCAAAACCAGAGAGGTAACGATGGCAAACGATATTGTGTTAGCCCCGGGTAATGGTTATACACTGAGGTGGACTCAGACCGACCCACAGGCATTATTGAAAGATATATTACGTGAACATACCCAAGTGTTCCTTGATTGCCTTAGTGAAGACACGGACCCAGGACAATGTTTAAATGCCTTTCAACAGATAACCCATGCTGTAAAAAAGGCCCTCACGTTCAGGACTGGAGGGGCAGGGGGTAAGAAAAGGGAAACCGGTTGGTTTGACCACGATTGCACGAAAGCACACACAAGATTAAAAAAAGCCCTAAGTGCCCCCATAAGATGTCAGACTGAAATACGTACCTGCAGACTGGCATACAAGATAGCCACAAAAAAGAGGAAACTCGCTTTGAGAGGGAAGTCATGGGACAACCTACACAGAGCCAGCCTGATGAAAGACAATGCCCTCTTCTGGAAAATAATAAATACTCCCGTTCTAGGTGACAATAATACCCCTAGAATGGAAATTGCAATTTCGGAAGAGGACTGGATCACATACTTTTCTAAAATATACTGTCAACCCAATGACAGAGTTCCTCTGGACCCTCTAAAAGTCCCAGACCCTGAGGAAGATCGACACCTAGTAGTATCACCTCAGTTCACCTTGGGGGAGGTAATAGAAGCTATAAATACAAGCAAAGCCGGGAAAGCGCCAGGGCCTGATGGTGTTCCAATTGATCTATATAAAGCTAACACTGACTTATGGGGCCCCCTATTGACGCAGGTACTGAGGGCCATTTGCTCACAAGGCCCACCATCAACATGGCGCCATTCTATCATCATACCCATATACAAAAAGGGCGATCGCCTTAACCCAGCCTGTTATAGGCCTATCTCTCTCCTTGATACATCAGCCAAATTAGCAGGGAGAATAATTCTAAATAGACTTCAAACATGGGCGGAAGGAAACAATATTCCATCCCCAGTGCAGTATGGCTTCCGCACAGGACTAGGTATAGTGGAACAGGCCCTGAACTTAACTATCCTAGTGGGAAAGTATACGAAGACTAGAGAGGGTAATTTGCACCTGGCCTTTATAGACTTGTCCTCAGCATTTGACTGTGTTCTGCATGAAAAGTTATGGGACATCCTAACGAGTATGGGGGTCGAACCAACAATAGTCCATTTCATAAGAGATCTGTACACCGGGTGTGGAGCAAGCGTAAGGTATGGGATGAGAGGGGAACGCACTAAGTCTTTTGGCATATATAAAGGGGTGCGTCAAGGCTGCGTTCTAGCACCACTTTTATTTTCATTATATATAAATAACCTAGAAAGCGAATTGATAAATAAATGTAAAGACCTTCCACAAATAGGTAATCGCCCCGTCCCTGTACTCCTTTATGCAGACGATGCAGTACTTATGGCCAGGACACCGCTAGCCCTCCAGAAACTCCTAACCACCTGTATAAATTACATGACAGCCCTGGGCCTCACAGTCAATCGTTCGAAAACGTTCATAATGAACTGTGGCAGGAAACTGAGCAAGCCCTATAAAATTACTATTCAAGAGGACAAGGTGAAGATAGCCCCCACCTTTTCATATCTGGGCATAATGTTTGACAAACAGGCCACCTGGGCACATTGCGTGAAAACAAAAAAAGACCAGATTATTAAAACAACGGCGGCCTTGAAGATTTTCTCCCAAAAATTAGGGGGGATCTCCCTGTCAAACATGGTAAAAATCTACAAAGCCAAATGCATCCCGGCGGCTACTTATGGAGCATTTATCTGGGGGTATACGAACTGCCATGCGATTCAGTTGGTGGAGAATGACTTTCTGAGATACCTACTAATGGCACCAAATAGCACATCATCATATATTAGCCATTTGGAACTAGGGGTCCACTTTGTAACTGATTTAATTAAGATACAGCCTTTATTATTATGGCATAAAGTGTGGACCTCTGAGCATACCGGACTAAATCAGGCCATATTATCCGACTGTATGAATTTAACACACTCGCATAGAGTTCCCTGGCTAAGATATATCATGACCTTTTTTAAAAATATGGGTTGCGAAGCATATTATCAAAACCCACAATCACTGGAAAAAATAACCAGGAGAGACTTGAGGGCTCTGACTTTGAAGCATTTGGATGAACAGAGATGGGAAGTGGAATCAAAAAAATCAACAGTAATGTCTAACCAACTAATTCTGTCGACGGACGCAGTCCAGCCCTACCTAGTAAGCGTGGTAAATCCCCGACATCGATTCGTTCTTACAAGATTCCGCTTAAATATCTTCCACAGGCTAGTAACCTTCCCGATTATGTGTGATTGGAGTACAGTCTTAAGAGTATGTCCATGTGATGCGAAAGCTCCCCAATCTACAATGCATGTGGTCCTCTTTTGCAAATTTTATGATATACCAAGAAAACTTTTTTTATTGCCTTTTTTAAGATCGACTAATTTGCGTCAGTGCCGCGACGCGTATTTTAGCTTACAGATTTTATCCTCTATTGAAATATGTGGAATTTTAGCAAACTTTTTATGTACAGTACTCTCTGTAAGGAAGTCTATGGGTGTATTGAATTAATTAATTTTATTTGAAAATTTGGAATTTCTGGAAAACTCCTCACTCCCTAAAAAAATACTGTAATCGGACTCTTTTTTGCACTGATGTAAATTTATTAAGTTTTATATACCTGTCCTTGAATGAATTAAGGATGTGTCTCATAATTTTCCCTGCTTACCTACAACTTTTCTTATATTTATGTATTACTAATGTGTTATTACTTGACACTTTTATGGCTCGTTGAAAGCCGAATAAAGTTTTGTTATATATGAGTACACTTTGAACTGGGCACAACATGATGCCATTGTAGTTAGCCTGAGATAGAAAGCTGGGAAGCCAACGATACACACACAGTGACGAGGGATTCCCTCTAAAAAAAACAAAAAACAGGTAAGTCTGGGGCTAAATCCATCCAGCCATGGTCTTGGCGAGAGACCCGACCACCCCGTGCCCACATGGAGCCCGCATGAAAACTGCAGACTGTAGCCCAAGTGCTTCCAGGAAACACATACAGACAACACACAGTCACTTTGCCCAGCTGTACACCCACTATTTTGGGTGTACAGCTGTCAAAACCAATGGCAGGGAAGAAAACCTCTAGTCGACATATGTTATGTCACCAATGAAGAAGTACTTTCAAAATACGCAAAAAATCACCTCCACAGAAACAATTAAACCATTTTATTATGTTCATGTGTTGATGAAATAGGTGCAAATAACGTATACTACCTTAGTATTCTTTGGAAGGAATGACCTGGTTCAACAATTTGTGCAGGACTGTTAGAATCACAAACTATATATTAACCTGTTGTACTGAGTGTGACCAAGTACATTGTATTGAGTGTCACCCATTACTGTAAGATTGAAGAAGAGAACTCAAGTGGAACAGACCTGTTGACAGACGGAATTGGTTTGGTACTAGGTTGTCAACATTCTTGGTATTTTAAAAACTCCCACAATGTTGTCAGGGGAGAGTACTCATGTGGAGGATTGTGAACTGGGATGTCCCACCATAAAACACTGAGCTAGCACTTGATAAAGCATCAGGGCCGGACTGGGAACTCAGGGCAGCCCTTACAATTGTCTTGGACCAGACTGTGGCAGAAGGGGCGGGGGGTCACTGGTGAGTGGGGTGGGGTGGGGAACTTCCTGGCTGCAGAAGGCTGGAAATGCTTGCTCCCTGCTTTTGACCCATCTATACTCTTCCCCGTTTTGCAATATTGAGCCAAGAACTCCCTGAAGAAACTCTTTGAATTTTGGAAACGGTTCCAGTCAGCACAAAATCACCAACACTGCCTGCATTCCCTGAGCCCTTGAAAGCGGAAGCAGGTACATGAAGCAAAAAACTGTACTGTGCTCCTGGCAAGCGAACGGACCTCTGGTGGCCATCCGTAGATAGTGCACAGAGAATTCACTTAAACTTTGATGCTGAAAGTTACATTAAGCAGTGAAACTATTAACTTGAAATTCTATCTTTGAGGTTGACTGATCCAAATTTTACCATATTTTTTAAAATTCATCTAAATTGATTTGAGAGCTTTACTAATGTTAGAAAGCCTACCATCACATGCAATAACACTTCCAAAAGACTGACATGGTAATCACAGAAAAATATTGCTTGCTTGATAAGACCTGATTAAAGGACGTTTCATGGCAATGAGACACTTTATCACACCAGGGTGGAAGCTTTTTCTCATTGAAGGCAAAGTAGAGTCTCTTGATTCTGTGCTGAAGCTTAATAGCGCTAAAATGCAAGTCTTGCACTCAAAATCAACTTCGAGCATGTTGGCCTATGTTGCAAAGAGAGCTGTTCCTCTATCAAGGGATTCCCATCTTTTGTGGGCAATAAGCAACATATCTGTAGAAAACAAAATAATAAACAATACCCCTTCTTCAGAAAAGCATATACAAGTGCAGGTGTTGGCAACGTGTTTGTTCAAAACTGTTACTAAAAAGGCATTTTAATTAGTAGTAATGCATTGAAATTTTAGCACAGTATAATTAAGAAAGAAAAAAAATATTAATCAAATGTCAAATGTAAAATAACTACTTCGGCCATGCCAAAACGTTTACTTCTAGCCTCATTCCAAATAAAATTGATGTTTACAGGAAGCACAGTAATCATGAAAATTATTTTAAGGTATATATGTAGTAGTAAATGGTGCATTTTTAACAGATCAGGCCACTTCCATTGATCAAAGTTTTGCAGTATTTAAATACCACTTTACAGGGACACAGGCATTTCTTTCTTATGAAACCTTTGGGAACCATAGTGGTGCGTATTGCATTTCCTAGCACACTAGATAATAATACTGATCAAAACATCATAAGTTTTAAAGAACACTTCAAAGAGCGGGCATGTACTTTTCTCCCAGATTTATTTTAGGAAATTCACTGGTGTTAGTGATTCTCTTTGTGCAGATCCAAGGCCAGTAGAGCGCTAGCTGGTGAATTGAATTTTGCAACTGAGGCTTCTGATCAAATCAATACATTTAAATTTTGTGGAGCACATTTGGCTTTACAAGAAAGACAGGAAATGATTAAGATTCAAAGCACATAGGTTTATTAAAGGTTGAAATGTCTTACAAGTGCCAAACCATCAAGTCAGTATCAATCAATAACCAACAATACATGAATGCAGTTGTTAATATGAAGTTCATATCAATCACTCGCCTAAGTAAGATGACAAAATATAAAGTTGTCTCAAACAAAGTTAAGTAAATCAGTTCTCCCATGAAGAGTACTCTACTCCTCTAGCTGGAAAAGCTTCTGCAGCGTGCTCTATTCAAGGAAAAAGTCTGAGGAAAGGTCTAAACTTTCCTCTACATTGTGACATAAAGATCCTACGGCCAGACTCCATTTTTGAGCAGGCCAAGACTCCATTTTCTGCCTATATTTTTCTTTGATGAATATACTGTCTTTTTACAAGAACTGTGGCGATGCCAAGTCATCCAAACAATGACATCTATCAGAGGCTTTATGTCCCATCAGACTGGCACTAACATTTTGTTATACATATTTCATGTTCAGCTAGTAACAGTAACTTAATCATAGTAGTCTGAGTTGACATATGTTTACCATATTTGTTTATATTAATGCATCCAAAAGTAGCATATTGACGCACACAAGTTATGTCTAAAATTCCTCAAAAATCCCCATATCAGATAAGATTCATTCATTTTCAACAGTATAAAAGGCTCATCAAGTGGCCACATAGCTATAACGGTCCTTTCCTCCAGATAAACGACAAGATCCTGCCAGAAGATTCTGACAAAACTGTCAGATTGCCGTACTGCTGCGCTATCCAGTCCTACGCTTAGAGCTGATACAGATCCAAGTCAGAGAGGAGTGGAGCCGAGTCCAGCTGATGTTTGTTTTCCATTTGGGGGAACAATCTCTCCCAGCTAATGATAACTACAGCTTCTTGCTGTAAACAGGTATGGAATGCACTGATTCCTAAGAAACTCTAGATGCAAGTTAAGCTACTCCATGCACTCAGTCTAGCGCATAGAGGTAGGCTTTAGAGTGTTAGGGTGCCAGATTCTCATTTTAGCAATATGTGGTTGTGCTTTTTTAATAATGTTCTTTTGTGGTTCTTTACATGTGGTAAGCAACAGGACGAAACTGTTGAAATAAAACACTTTAAAATATAAAGCATCTTCCTCTGAGTGCGGTACCCTTATGTGATATTATAAACAAAATTGAGTTTGAATTACCACTGCGTCCCTGACCCCTTTTTAGGGATTATTAGTAACCCAGAAATCACAGACACCACATCAACTATGTTTTGAGTGGCTTTGTGTGCAACAATAACAACTTGTACTTTCACGGAATGGTGCAGGAGCCCCTGATAGATCCGGACTGCCCCGGCTGGCATTCCACTCCAGGGGAGATAGGTGATATCCTTGGATTCACCGTGGAGCCAGGAGAGAGGAAGGAATTGGCCCGCACATTAAGTTGCCTGCGGGGGGAAAAATAAGCGTGAAGGGTGAGCGACTGCTTGTGGTGGCGGCGGGGGCCCCCTGCCCTCTCCAAAATACTTAACTGGTGGCAGTTTGAGTGGAGACAGGTGGGGGAGAGGGCCCCTGCTTCCTAACACAGAGGCATTCAGAGGGCGGGGAGCTCTGAGGTGGCACTACCGGTAAATGCCCTGGCACAGCTTCCCTGCAGGCCCCCATCAAGCTAACTCCTGCACAGAGGCAGGCCTTTCCAGGTGAGGAGAATGGCCAGGTGTTGACTGTCTCCCACCCACCCCTAGGACAACTGGACCCATCATCCAGATATTGGAGGTAAGGAGACACGTACCAGATATGCTCTAGAGCCTGGGCTGCTGCCATCTGCTCAGTAGAGCTCTCCCTTTGCCCTCCTTGCTGGCCAGTGCCGTACTCCACAATAGGTGCCGGTGACACCAACATCAGTAATTGTGTGCGCCCTGTGACGGTGGACATGGTCCGGAATCGAGGTCCCCGTCCCACGTGGACAAGTACACAGTGACCATGGCCACACCAGAGGGCATGCAGAAGATGGCAGAAAATGCACACTATAGGAAGCTGGCCCCGTTTATGGTGTACACCTATGGTGTGGCACCCTATACTGAGTCCAGGCAACCCTTAGTGATAGTGAATAGGTGTCCAGATAACAAAAGCTTTTTAAGGGTAGCTGAGTCGAGCAGGTAAAGCTTATTCAGGAGTTATGTAAAGCACTTGCAATAGCACAGTAGTTAGACAGAACTCACTCACATGAAATAACAACACAAGTGTTGCAAAGCTAAATGATACTTTATTACAGCACTATCTACTAGTGTTCATGTTCTGCACACAGTAGGCAGACTCTATGAAGCAGCCATCAGTAGGCTATGTCTCAATAGAGACATACAAATAAGACGTGATGCCTCACATCCCAACACACACCCGACCAATAATAGAATCTAAATAGTGTAACCTCATCATATGGACCTGGAATGTGAATGGTCTCGGTGGCAAGATTAAGCGGACATTGATCCTTCAATACCTCCACAAACACGCCCCTGACCTGGTGTTAATCCAGGAGACGCACCTCCGGGGCACAAACTACAAAGCACTACACAGGTTTGACTTCAACCTCTTAGCGCATGCAGGATATACGTCTGACTCAAGGGGCACAAAGTTACATATCAAGAAATCAGCTTCAGTTATCCCCAGACGCACTTGGCATGAGCCATTAAGGAGATATGTACCCCTGTGGGGCACCTGGTAGGTAATGACCCTAAATGTTTGTTCCCTATACATTCCACCCCACCTCCAAGCCCAAACCCTCCCCGAGATCAGCACCCTCTTGCTAAAAATGCCACCAGGTATTCTCATAGTGGAAGGAGATACAAATACTGTTTTGGATCCCAGGCTAGACAAGATGTCAGGGGCCATTGCGGGGTGTGAGTGTTGAGGGTGGTGCTCTGCATTCCTTCATGGACGCCTGGGCTAACTGACCTTTGGCGCTTACACAACCCAAACATTTGAGGTTACATGTACCTCTCCGCAGCGCATTACAGCTTCTCGAGGATAGACCAACTCTTCTCTCAATACATACATGCAGACATATTTTGAACAGCGAACCATAGACCCAGAGGGATCACTGCCCACTCTCCAGTGGAAGTCCAAATTCAGGAAACATTCTAAACCTTGGTAATGGGCCCTAGACTAGATCCATAGTACATACAACATACATGTATCAAGGACAAACTGAGGGAAGGAGCAGACACCTATTTTTATGAAAATGCGGGACAGTTGGCTCTGTGAGTACCTTATGGGAGGCCTTTAAAACAGTCATACATGGACATGCCCAGGCTCTCGTAGGAGTAAGAAAGAGGAAACAAAAGTTAAGTGTATTGAAATAAAAAGATATATTGAAGAGCTAGAGGCCAGGGTACTAGCTGAGAACTCAAGTTGATCTCTGCTGCCAACTGCGCCTCCCTCAGCGCGATCTATGGGATCTCGTAGAAGAGAAAGCCCGTGGCTACACCCTAGCTATGCAACACCGACTTCATGATGCATGGGACAAACCAAGCAAGCTACTGGCTTGACTAGACAAGTGGTACAAAGACGGATCCTGGGTACTTTAAGTCATGAATAGCAAGGGTAAGCTTCAGATAAATAGCATTAACATAGCCAACACCTTTGCTGAATATTCTGAAAGGCTGCACCAATCCACAACAACGTCAGCCAGTGACTGTGTGGATTTCCTACAAGATGTTAGCTTCCACTTGTTGTCTAGTGAATTGAGGGAGGCTCTGTAGTCTGACCTAACAGCAGCTGAGATATTACTAGCCATAAGAGACCTTCAGTGAGGGAAAGCTGTGGACCCTAATGGGCTACCAATGGAGCTTTATTGGGGAATGGTTGATAAGGTTGCCCTACACATACTAGCCACATTCCAGGAGGTGCTGAAGGCAAGCGCCCTACCACAAGACCAACTAATCGCAACAATCATTGTCATTCATAAGACAGGTAAAGCAACAGTGGACTGTAGCTCCTACAGCCTGATATCCCTACTAAACGTTGAGACCAAAGTCCTAGCAAATAGGCTCCGTTAGGTCATTACTACAGTAATCTACCCTGACCAATCTGGCTTCATGCCCCATTGAAACACAAGGCTCAACCGGCGACACATATATGGAGGACTACATATGACTAGTGGCCTCAGAGCAAAGGTTGCGGTCCTAATGGCCTGAGACACCAAAATGGCATTCAGTAGTATTCAAATGGAACTATATCCGCCCAGTGTTGTCGAAATTGGTATTTGGACCAAAATTTTGTAACTGGGTTAAACTCCCCTGTCGAAGACCACTAGCCAGGGCCAAAGTGAAGGTTGCGGTCTCTCGTACGTTCACTCTGCATAGAGGAATGAGACAGGGCTACCCTTTCTCCCCCATGATTTTCGCTCTGGCAATAGAGCTGCTTGTTGCCTGCATGTGTCAGGACCCATTGGTACACGAGGTGAGCATGAATGGCGACTTGGAGGAACGTATCTCTCTTTACGCCGACGATGTGCTGCTCTACCTTACCCAACCAACCCTCTCAATTGTTAGGATTCTGCAGATATTCCAGTTCTTTGGGGACCACTTGGGTTATTGTATAAATTGGCCCAAATCCGTAGCTTTTACACTGGTGGGAGGTCCCCCACGGTTTCCCTCATGCTGTGAGGCACTAGTGGTAATAGACTGCTATAAGTATCTCGGGATCCACTTCACTAGGGACCCTTCGGAGTTCATTACAAAATACCTACTCCCACAGATAAATAACCACCTTCATAAATATGTAGCACATTGGAGGTCATTGCCCTTGTCATTGATGGGCAGAGCAGCACTCTATAAAAGGATGTCACTCCCCCGTCTCCTTTTCATCTTTCAAAATACAATATACCGGATTGCACCGGAGCTTTTCCGACAGATTGATCAGGTACTCTGTCTCCTCCTATGGAATGGTACAACTGTATGTATCGCTCCATGCAAACTTCAGAGGAGTGTATGACTGGGGCCTGGAGGTCCTAGATGACATTAAATACTACTGGGCCTCACAGTTGGTAGTTATAAACGACTGGGTCTTCTTAGACTGTGAGGAGCCGGCATAACGGGTAGACAGGACAGTGGTGGAAAAGAGGGAACATGTGTCAGCCCTATATAGATGATGCATGGAGAGTGAGCTGCTAGCTCATACCCGGTTGGTGGTACACGTCTGGAGGGAGGCAAGCATTGCACTGGGATCAAAAGGCACAATTACCGAGATTACGGCCCTCTGGTACAGTGTCCTATTGCAAGAAGTGTGCAGACTGGCAGTTGATTGGAATTGAGTGACTGGGTGATATCAGGATAGACCAGTCACCCATACCATATGAGACCTCAGGTGTACAAACTGGCTGAGATGGAAAGGTACATATATCTCCAGCTTGGCTATGCTCTGTGATGTCATATTGTAGAAGGGGAACCCTCAGGTAGGCATGGTTTCGGGACCTGGCTGGGTTAGATGAGGATGACTGAACAGAAGCATTACAGAGTCCACGAGAGATAGCAATCTGGGCAAGGTTTTGGCTCATACAATTGAGACTCCTACACAGATCCTACTGCGCTAGGACCCTCCTGTACAAGATTAAGAAGGCTGACATACCCTTATGCCTTTGAGGCTACGGGCAGGAGGGTTCCTTCTTCTATATCCTATGGACATGCCCAGTGATTCAAGCCTACTTGAGGGCAGATACCAACAGGATCTCTCAGGTCCTGGAGCTCAGTGTCCCCATGATTCACAAGTGGAGCTTATTGCAAATAACGGGGGAGAAACAATGGCCAAAGTACTCCAAATTCTGGGCTACACTGGCGGTCGGGATCACCAAACATTGCACAGGCATGGGGCAAGTCTACACCTCCGCTACTAAGGGAGTGGGAATCTGACCTGGACAAGTGTAAGAGGGTGGAGAAGGTGGTTTACCAAAGCAGAGGATGCCCCAAGAAATGGGAGCGGGTCTGGGACCATTAGTGCAACTTCAGGGGCTGCGTGGACATGGGGGTCATAGTAACATTCATCAACTCGCAATTGTGGGGATGATGTGGTTTCCATTTTCCACCGGATAGGATTTCAGGCTGTAAAAGTGCCACTCTGTTGTGAGCAATCAATTCCTTTGTGGGTGGTGACTACTGCCACTGTTCTGTTCACTCTGCAAATGTCTTCAGTGTTAATGTATACATGCTGTACCCAGCACTCTGTTTAAATAAAAAAAGTTTTAAAAAACAACAAAAAACACACACACAAATCTAGCATTTGATACACCTCCACATAGTTCCCATGAAATGCTCCAATCATGTTAAAGCATAAATGTACAATCTCAAATTCATTAGTTTCTCATGATCCTCTACAACAGTGTTTCTCAAAATATGATTCAAAACCCAGCTGTAGATCCACAGCAGATTTTTTTTGCTTGGTCGCAGAATTTCAAGTAATAAATAAAGATGCATGAATTTATTTTGTCACATATGCTGTGCTTCAAAGACAGAGATCAAAGGTTAGGCCATATCTTCTAACAGATTGCTGCTTTTATTTTAGACATGCAGATCGATGTTTACAAACTCCACTCACTTTGCAGTCGGAGAAAGAAAAGTAAAATGAATTGTCTGACAATCTTGCTGAGGTACGGGGAGTGTAAAAGGAAAGGCTGTATGATGTATTTATTTTGTAAACACAACAAAAAGTAAATATTTGTAAATTAACTATTCACATTCAGCAGTTAGGAAAGCAAAAATGAAAAACATTTTTTGTAATTCTGAAGTGTGTTGGAAACAAAGATTTTAATAGGGGCAAAACAAACCAAGACACTTTACGTGGTGATGCATAAATGCTAAATATTCACTGAAACCTTATTTCCACACATCATTTGCATGCAATATTGTTTTTTTTATTATACCTGTGTGTCTGTGCCATTTCAGTGGAAACTGTGCTGTCTAGAAATGACAGTGCACTACCACACAATGCTTTAGTTACATTAAAAAAAAACATACCCGCCTTATGTCAAGTAAAGCAAGGTGGGTTTCGAAAAAAATAAATTCCTAAAAATTGGGTTGTGATTGTGAAAAGTTTGGAAATCACTGCTCTACACAGCTTCACTATGTGTCCTTCGAACTTACACTTATCTGCAACAAAATGAGGTATTTTATATCAGCCTGTACTCTGCAAGTGTAGTGTTGCAACTAATTGGGACATTCTGCAGTTTCCAGGTAAAACATAGGAAAGAAAGCAATGATACATTTATTGTTTTGGTCTTCAGCTTCATTCAGAAATAAATGCAAATGTTTTGTAAAACATTATGGCAACAGATGTTAGATAATTTAAAATGCAGCCCTACATTACTTATGGTCAATCTAAATGTGAATAATGGGCAGTTAATACATTTGCGTGTTAATGTTGATATAAGTGCAAAACATTTATTTTAGGAAAAAACCCTTTCAACCCTCCCACTGGAGACTCTGGGAGTCGCCACAAATTATACCTTAACATATTTGAAATATCCTCTTACACAGAAGTTAAACGATGTAAACCTTTCCTGTTTGCGCCTAGATTCTACTAGATCATTGAATTCAAAATAAACTTTGCATTGGAGGTCTTCAAGTTCCAGTACAACTCTCTTCCTTTCTCTTCCTCTCGATCCAGGCATATGTTTGTCTTCATGGCATCTTGACCCATCCTTTGTTGAAATAATTTTTTATCAATTTATATAAAGAAATAGGCATATCATAAAAATCATACTTATTATTATAGATGTTAGTATTTTCCTTAGTATTGCATCACCAATGCCACTAACCAACTCACCAGTCTTGAAAAATCCTTTCCCTTTTGCTTTCACGGTGCCTGTCTCCACTAACTCCTTCATCTCATGAGACACATCAGCTCTGTTAGCTACAAACATGTTTATCTCATTACTTGTATTAGGAATATAAGTATTGCTGAATGTGTAACATGCTGCAGACTCCACCCTCTATTGCAAGTAAGATTTCTAAAGCTAGCCTACTCTCCAGAACCATTGCCCTTATAGTTGTATGTTCAGTGTTAATTGTGGTACCAGCTGTGGTAGTAGCAGCTGTGTTAGTAGAGCGGGCAGCGTTCTAATCTTCAACTAATTTACAACTATAGCTACATAAGGTATCAATGCACCAAATATATTACCTACTACTTGTGAAGCACTAAGTGTAGATCTTTTGTGAGTTGCTATCGCCTTATCAACTATGTTGGCAGCACTAAAACTTTTGAATTCTGAACACCCCTCCTGAATCATTACTGGAATTCGGGGACCTCCACTGAGTTATTATTGGACGCTAGGGACCCCCGACCTAAGCAATTTCTATAATTTGAACCTCAAAACAAGGCACAAAAATTTTGAAACAAATATATGCCAAACTAATTATGGAATATTTAAAAATGTGCTTTAATTCACCGTCAAACATAGAAAAAGGTTTCACATTTTCAATTTTGCTATCTTATTTGTATAGCCCTTATTTTAATGCATTAATTGTAATATTATTTAATTTTGTGAAACTGTCATAGAACCCCCTGAGTAGACCTCGTGGACCCACAGTGGTCCTTGGACCACTGATTAAGAAGCACTGATCTATTACATCTATGTAGTATACTTTAGGAAAAACTTTGGTGGAAGTTGAAAATATGCCTTGTTTTTGCACATGTCATAAACTCCCCTTACTATGGGTACTTCTTGTGATAAATAAGCATCAGCCAAAGGCCTGTATGCCTATTCACAATCACTTCATTCCACCTACTCTGGGTTTGAAATCTAATCCTTCTTGCTTACAATCCTTTCCTTTTCAAATGTAAACTGAGTTTCGGATATACTCGAAGTTCTGTAATGGCCTTCTCTTTCTTCTCCTTGCTGCTCCTTTCTTTGCTTCTTTCCCAACCTGCAATCTCTAGTCATCCAATTCTTCTATAAAAATCATTCTCAGCTCTGTTCAATTTACATGAAGCCTTAGAGTTAAGCAGGTTAGTCCATTTAGTGTGTGTGATATATTGAAACATGCAATCCACAGCCCTTGCTCCTGCTTATGGATTTAAAATCTTAATCATAGGTACAATATCTATACACTGACCATAGTTTGAGAAATTATTCTGCAGGTGATGTTGACAAAAGAATAGATGTATGCATATGCTACAGGACAGCGCATTGTTAAAGGTAAATGATAATACATCACCCAACTGCTGTTGACTGTGGTAAATATGAGAACACATAACAATCTTGCACGCTCATTACCTTGGAATACTCATAGAAATCTGAATGATTCCCTGCATAACCATCTTTGCGTAATATTTTCATATTAAATCTATGTTGCTCCTGTAAGTAGGCTGAGGCAAGTCAGGTATAGTTTCAATTGAAGCCTGCTCGAAAGAGGAGTTAAGCGTCATTAGTAAATCAGTCATAAGTATAACTACGGCAAATACCACTACTGTTATTCACAGTCTACAACTTTTTGGTGCACTTGACACTATGGGCCATATGTACGAAAGCTTTTTCCCATAGACACAGAATGGGTAAATTCCTTTGGTACATCTGGCCCCATGTCTCTCACATCATATCAAAATGAAAAAAAGACTTAAAAATCTACTTGTTGATTCTACTGTGCAAATTGGCAAAAAATTCAGTTAGTTTTTCATACAAGTCAGTTAGTACAATTGATTAACAAATTAGGCACCTACAATATACAGCTGAATTCACTAAAAGGACAAATAAATCTACTCTTCCACTGAAACCTATGGACTTCTTTATTGGATGCTCAGAATAAAAAACATTGAACTTTGACGTTTATACACGTGTCATTTGAACTGCCAATCAATATTTGTTGTGTTAGCCTTATCCGTGGGTGTGTGGGGGTTAAATCACTTTGATGATTCTCAGTTTAGTGAGCTAACAGATCAGGCTTGCTTTTGGCAGAGTAGGGCTGAGAAACCTCAATTAGGCATTCTTTGTCGCTTTGACCTTCTAATGTCTGACTGCCCGCCATCAGCATCACTTTGATTACATTTGTTTCTTCTCTGATTGCTTCTCGGGTGTGTTCTTCTGACACAACAGTTCTCAGTCTCTCACCACATTTCAGACACTTCTTTCTCCTCTACACTTTACTGGCCAAAGTGCTTGCCTTTTCTTCCACTTTGTGGTGCACATTCTCAATTTAAGCTGCTTGATTCTCTTTGGTTAATCTTAGCTAATTCATCAGGGATGATGTGCCTGCCTCACCTCTACTTTGACACTCTCTCATGTGATTGTCTTCTTCCCTCTAAATGTTATTCTGTGCTGGAGTTTGACTCTGGTTCTGATCACCCCTTCTTTACCAGCATGTCCTTCTCTCATGGTGTGATAGGCATGAATCAGATTCAACAGAACTGCACTTCACATCAGTATTTGTCACAAGAATGAGTTGAAAAGACCCCCACAAGTGTGGCTTCAATCATGTTTTCAAAATGTGTTTGTTCTCCTGGTCTTATGGCTCTGTTCTTGTTGCCAAGTCAACCTGGTGAGAGGCAAAATGTACCCCATCAGCCAACCCTTTGCAGTCAATAATCATATCATCTGTCATATTGATAAGTGCAGCTGCAGGCACTGAAGAAAGTGTCATAGTTCTCCTCATCAGGTCTTCGTAGGGGGTGAGCCTAGTCTTCCGAAATGGAGTGCTTTGGAGACTCATCAGAACCAGAGGAAGGGCATCAGGCCATTGCACGGAAGTAGATGCAGACACCATGGTTATTTGAGATTTTAGAGTTTGATTGACCTTTTCCATCACCCCAAATGCTTCTAGCCTGTAGCTACAATGAAATATTTACTCTACCTGTAGGGTTACAGGCAACAGTTTCATCCCTTAATTCTTGAAGTGACTGCCTTGATCTGACTCCAGAGAAACCCCCACGGGAGAAAAGACAAACTACCACCAAGATATAGTGGAGTCCATTGCAGATGGGCATTTCTACAAAATCAAACTGCATAAGGTTAAAGGGGCCACCTGATCGTCCAGTGTGCCTCATGGTCACAAATTTCCTGCTGTCTGCATTCAATTGCTGGCAAGTGACACACCTGTGACATAAATTCTGAGCAATGAAACTAAAATGGGGATCAGGTCAAGCTATTTTTAGGACCTACTCGCCCCTTCTGGCAGTTGACAAAAAACAGATGTTCTATTCAGTCAGAAAATGAAAAAGATGCCTTTAAATCATGTTCTTGTTACATTTGCTCTGGTGCAGAGATGGAGGTCAAAAGTCACTTTGTCTCTTTCCATTTTGTCTGTAGAGTTCCAGGATTGCCTAAGATGACCTATCAGACCTGCTGTAAAAACAGTGAAATGAAAGGCTAGGTGGGTTTTTCCTAACACACATTTAAATAACTAATTCAGCTGTACAAACATTTCAAAATACATGTCAGTAGGTATGAAAGATTTTTTGTTTTTCAGTGTGATGACAAAAATATCTTAATAGGATGAAAACAGATTAGAACACTTTACATGGTGATGTGCAAATGAGAAATATGTTTCCTGAAACCCAGTTTTCACAGATTATTAATACATTACGTAGGTTTATCAATAAAGCTGCAAGTTAGTAGGAAGGTTTGTGGACATTTCTTGGAAATGTACTGTCTGTAAATGAAAGTGTGCTATCACATCATGCTTTAGTAAAATAATTATTGAAATTAAGTGTTTAAACATAAACTGGGAAATACTTCTGCCCTGAAGGCAATGCTATTTGTAAACCAAGGCAAGTCACGGATCATGTATACGCTAAATGTGGGCTAGATTCTTATTTTACATGGAGCAAACAATGTAGGGCCAGATTTACAATTTTTTGGCGCAGGACAGCACCGCAAGCCTTCTTGCTGTGCTGCCCTGCATCAAAACAACAGGGCAGGAGTGTGCCGTATCTATGAGATACAGCACATTCCTGTCCTTTTCCCCTGTGCTGGCGCACACCTTGCTGCCATGCACGAACGTAGGCATCTTTGCACCATGGTGCAAGGGTGCCTGCGTTGCGGGGACAATTGTTTTTGTGCAGGAATGGGGCACCCTCCAGCACAAAAACTATTCCAAGAGGAGTTTTCATCTTTCTATGTGGGCTGCAAAATGCAGCGCACATAGAAAGAGGAAAAAACAGGGAGAAATAAAGATATTTCTACGCCACCCCTAGAGTGGCATAGGGTTTTGAATCATTCCCAGGTTTACAAAACCATGCAAAACACCCATGGAAATAGCTCCCCGATGCAAAGTAAGGCAACGCAATGACTTGAGCTGAGTTGCCTTACTCCATATCTACAAGGCCATATAAAGCCACGCAAAGTGGCTTTGCGTGGCCTTGAAGATATGTGTCAGCAGCCTGTGCTGCCAATGCTTAAAAACAAAAGCAACACATCGGTTGCGCAGGCTGCTTATAAATCTGGAGTTCTTTTGTACAGCAGAAATGCTGAACTCACTTATTTGAAGGTGCACTCATATATGCGAATGAAGGTAAAGGTGACTGTAAAATAAAATATTAGACTAGGATCACACAATTTTAGACCAGTTTACGGGTCAAGTACCTTATATTTAGGTCGAGTAGATTTTTCAAGTAACTCGACCTGCAGGTCTAGAAACAATATTATGATTTTTCGAGGTCTGATGTGGGCGAGACAGAAGAAATGCCAGGCCATGGGCAAAAGGATAATATCAGGGAAAACAGGTTTCTCATCTGACGAAACCCAGACTTCATCCTGATTCTTTATACCTCCAGATTTCAAATTTCAGTGGAGCTGAGCAAAATGTATGGAACAGTATAATTTCCACATTTTACAAGAGATACTTCTGTTGGCAATTGTAACGCTTCAAGCAAGTCCATGACATATCCCACTCATTAAAGGGGAACCAGACGAAATCAAGAACCCCCCTCTGTGACCATAGCTGTCCGAAATCATGTACCACATCAAACTGTAGTGACTGCTGGTATAAATGTTAACTCTCAGACTGTAGGAATTACAGCATGCTCTGGTAAAAGCAATCCATTATCCACCTGTGTGGAAGTTAAACTGCACAAATAAGAGACTTCCATAACATCATTTAAGGTGCACTTACGATCGGCTACTGTTAGAATTCCTCAACCATCTCTTAAGCAAGAGCTGTCCACAAGCAAAGTAAAATCAGGCTCTTCCATTGAGACATCTTGAATGGCAGGTCTTGGTGCACGAGTCAGTAACATCTAGGCAATCATTGCCGACCCACCAACATCAGGGGGAACAGGGTCAAGACTGATTGGCATATGGCTGGGTCTAATCTGGGGTGGCGTGGTGAGCAAAACAACAATGGATTAAACCCAGATCTTTGTGACTGGGGGTGAATGTTTGCATTGTTCAGCATTCCATCCATCATCTGTTCTTTTTGCATCTGTCGCCCTAAGTGAGTGTGCCCTGACGTGGGTCCCATCCTTACTGTGCCACTGGATTTGAGCTAGCCTGGCTGATGAAGGATGATACGCTGAAACCGGTCCTAGGATGCTTGTTTCCGGTCGAGGGAGGACCTGGCTTGGCAGTTCGGGCTGGACTGTTCCTATGGGGAACAAGGTCAAGATTGATTAGCATATGGCTGGGTCCAATCTGGGGTGGCATGGTGTGCAAAATAATGTTGGATTAAACCCAGATCTTTGTGACTGGGGGTGAATGTTTGCATTGTTCAGCATTCCGTCCATCATATGTTCTTTTTGCATCTATTGCCCTAAGTGGGTGTGCCCAGACGTGGGTCCCATGCCCACTGTGCCACTGGATTTATGCTAGCCTGACTGATGAAGGGTGTTACCCTGAAACTAGTCCTAGGATGCTTGTTTCCGGTCCAGGGAGGACCTGGCATGGCAGTTCGGCCAGGGCTGTTCCTATGGGGAACAGGGTTAGGACTGATTTGTATATGGCTGGGTCCAATCTAGGGTGGCATGGTAAGCAAAAAAAAAACAGATCTTTGTAAATGGGGGTGGATGTTTGCTTTGTTCAACATTCCGTCCATCATTTGTTCTTTTTGCGTTCTTCCCCCCCCCCAGCCAGCATAAAATGGAATAGTAGTTGCTTTATTAATCTGCAATCGCAGCCCTTCGCATCCTTACTTGTTGCCAGATCTAAAGGCTCAAAATCAATTGATGAAAGGGTTTGCAAGACACCTTCGGTGATTACAACACCACAAATTATCCTACTGTAAACTACCTCGGGTGGGGGGGGGTGAACAAGGTAAACCGTGCACATATAGGGGCAGTGTCTTTAAACACCAAGCTAAGATCACAATGGTCGCTTGGCCCCTAAATCAAGGACTCTAATATTTTTAGTTCAAAAATACTGATGAATTGGAACAAAAACCTAATCGATGGGCATATTACTGCTACCACGTTTAAAGGTTCTGGCCGCAGGAACATTGTCATTGCATCAGACATTGACATTGATCAAATTCAGCTGGGCTAAGCAAGCCAAGACCTTAATAGCCCCTTCCCTTGCACGCCCTGAAAAAGTACAATCAGTAATGTTTAATTCAGACTGCAGTTATTTTTATTGGCTCATCAAATTCCTTACAAGGAGTTTTTTTTAAAAATCTACTTTCACTACAAACAAAGCATTAGAATAGTCCAGTAACAATTTTTTCACATCACTAACCAAATGGCGTAATTCGCATTCCGGTAGGGGGCGAATTGGGGGGAACATAGATATTAAGACATATCATTTGATTTAACCGTGCATCATTAGGAAACAAGTCAATTAGGCCAGCAAGAACCCATACACAGGATGTTTGGAGATTGGTTACCTTCCTCCCAAGACGGACGGAGACCACTACTGACAAACCACCTTCTGCTCTACCTCTTGCTGAGGCCTTTTACACTCCATATCAGGACCGGACCCGTCCGTGGATGCCTTGCTCCCTACCAATCAATATCCTCTTCCCCTCCCCCATTCCTGGTTGAAAAATAGTGATCTTGCACATCACGAAAGGAATGGAATTCCACTCCCATGGAAAAATGTCCCTGCCTCACATAACCGTCACAGCTCCTAAACTCATCAAACTCTAGTGGATGTCATGACTTTTGGTTTCTCACTTTTGGGTCTCTATCATTTTGGAATGTGATAGTAACTATTCCTTCTTCGGACCCATCCCGTTCCCACCAGCCCCTGTTCTCTGGCTTATACCCGGTAACCTGGAAAAGGTAATTTGACTGTGTTTTAACCCTCCATGTTCACATAAAAAGGGGTTATCTGATGGGGACTACTCTCCCGTGGTCTCCCTGTGGCCTCCCAATTATCCTCTAATCCACCACAAAGGCAGATTCTGTTTGCTGCCTAGGAAGATACAGAGTTTTCCACTAGGCTCTTAGTCTCGGAAGCAAGGAATACCTGGATTAGTTCTTCACCTGCTATAGTTTTAAAACCAACCAGTGTTAAATCCTTTGAGGAAATACTCCTTAATTTTTTGATGTTAGCAAATGTGCTTAACAACTGTGATCTGTTCAAGAGATGACTGAGTGCTGTGTTTTCCTTTTAGATTGTAACTTTAGGAATAGCTTCAACAGCACTGTTGACTTAGGATCGCCTCTTTCTCGGTCTGGATGGACCAGCTTCAGACTCCCTTCTATCAGGGCAGCAACTACGTGTTGCAGATTTGTGAGAAGGTCTCCATTTAGCACTTTTACGCCCAGAGGCCTCTTTTACTACCTATGAGCAATCCTTAGATTTCCTTGTGCTTAGTGATTCCCTCAGCCTCCCCATGTTTTGCTTACCAGGCGTCCTCTTGACGGCTGACTTCTTCTTTTCCACCAGGATCACCACTGGAGTTAAAGGCACAGAAGAATGACCTAACAACCCTACTCCCTGCTGTTTTGAAGGACCTACATTTTTATGCTTCCCTTCCTTCCATGACTGCTTTTGCCCACTCTTGTTTTCGATAGAAGAGTAAAACTAAATCTAGATAATACTCTTTTTTCCGAAAATATACCCCCTTTTTATTACTAGGTAAGGATTTCTTGAGATGTACGTCCCACCATTCACCAAAGAAACGGTAGGAGGTATCACCTCATTGGAGGTAGAGGGATGCCCAGACACAATAGGAGCCTCTTGCGGACCACTACCCGAAGTGACATCCTTGGTCCGACCCTTAAGGGTTTTATTGATAGCTTTGAGCAGCTGGATTAATTTAACATTTTAGTTGTTGTTTAACACAAGGGCCTTTATCATTGTATGTAAGGTTACTTGCATAGTGGAGAGCAAATTCAACAATGAAAGGTCCTGGGGAAAATCAGAAACGTTCCTGTGGAGATGGTCTCCTTAGATGGCTCATGTTTAGATGGTTCACCACGGATCACCAAAAAGTCCTTTTGCTGAGCCAGCAGCCAGACCGATGGACCCCAGCAAGGGGTGACTGTTTAACATGTGTGCTGCAAGTTCGGTCAGACAGAACAGCCCCATAACGGGCTTCCCTCCTAACTGCTGGCAAAGATGGGGGTCCAGCTCGTAGATGACCCCCCCTCCCTTGACCTTGAAACCCCTCAGTCAGGTTCATCAAACTTGATAGTTCCGCCTCCAGTTCTTTTGGGCCTTTTCTCAAACATTCATCTACCAGGTGGAGACACTCAACATCTAACTCCTTTTCAACATGGGGACTAAGTTGGATGGCTCCAGGGCACAAGCGAGCCAGGCTGGGCATTCGATTTACAGCATTTACAAGGTTTTAACGATCTGTGGGATTATTCACCTGGGGGAAGTTACCCCTATTATGAGAGACACGCTAGGGTGATCACTGTGAGACATCCACCTGTTGAGGCATAGTTAGTACCACTTCTTCCCTTCCTTTATCTTCTGGGACAACAACCACTCCAACTGACCCGCAGTCATCCATTGAGTAACTACTTCCAGTTCCACTGTCCGTTATCTCAGTGGGGGCTGTCAACTCTAGCATCTGGATTTCTTGGCCCTTTGGTCCTTCCTTAGAACCATCCGGTGTACTTCGGAGTGCGATCTTTCCACATCCACAAGATTAGTTCCATCCTCAGTGACACCAATTTTATTCTATTGCGGATTACTTTCCCCCTCGCTCAGCTCTGGAGCATGGGGGCTTAACTTTGTACTTTAAAGTGCTTTGTGACAAAATCTTTTAGAGAGGAGGGCAACCCAACAACCAATCTCATTGATTTAGCCACCTTATGGCTGTAACTTGTTGCTTGGGACCCTTTCATCACAGGAGAGTGAGCAGGTGTGGTCTCAGTAATGAAAGAGCTAAATGAGGGTAAATGAGGGCTTCTCTTGAGCGGACTCTAATTAGAAGGTTCAGGGAAACCTCCCATGAGTCTCGAACTAACCGAGGAAGGGAGAGAGTGGCCAGGGGAGTTACAGGTAGAATTACAGATTAAGTTACACAGGCAAACCATGAATTGGGGATACCACTTAGGTACTCAGATAGTCCTCAGTTACGTCTTCTGAGGTAAGGTCTATAGTAGAACCTGAAATAGTATCATCTACCAAGCCATCCCTGTTGCATTCAGTAGCAGGTAAAAACTGGGGATGTAGAGCATTGGTACCTCTGATGTCCCTAGCAGCACTCTCATGGAGCCCTCATGAGCAATCCATTTTGCCAGCCCTCTCTAAGACAAGTTTCGTAGCTTGCCATTGAACAGAATCTAAATGGGCACCCAATTGAACAATTGAGGCATAAGGGGCGGGCACTGAGAGAGGACTCACTGGAGCATGGCTCCAGTTTGCTCTTTGCCTGCACCTTTTTATCCCTTATGGTATGTGGGGCCATTCACCTCCGCTCCCCTGCCTCTCCATCTTAAAGAGTGTTCTGACATGGCAAAGTGGCACAGTAGCAAAGTAGTATAAATAAAGTTCTTAGACAACAGCGCCGCCCTCAGTCCTGATGAACCGGAGCCTGACTCCTTTGGTCTCGTCGGTAAAGGGAGATAATCTCTGAAATCAATTGATTTGTGACAGGATTGTGTCACGGAGCTCAAATGCCACCGATAACAGCCGCTACTGATCCTTTAAATGATACCAGGCAGGTAATTGGGGAACACAGGAGAACACGGCAAGCGGCTCAGTGCCCAAGCAGCATCAGCAGTCAACTGCCTCCGCAAAATGGGGCGACCCTACTGCCGAAGCATAGCGCCCCCTCCTTGCGCCCCCTGGTTTCTCCCCATTTCCACTGGGCTCAGGCCACAAAGCTCACAGTTTGCAGGTTCGCCTCCGTCTTCACCGTAGGGCCTTCAAGCCTTGAGGCGGGTGTGGCTAGGGTGACCAACCGTCCGTAAATTTCACGGACTGTCCGTAATTTCGCCCTGCTGTCCGTTGTCCGTGATGAAAGCTTTAACGGACGGCATTTGTCCGTAATTTTAGCCTTTCACCTGTAGGGCAACGGAGGCAGGGCAAAATTACGGGCAGAGAAGTTTCCCCAGCTGGGCTGGAAGGCAGGGGGTCTCCTGTGCTCTGAGGGAGGGGCAGACAGATAAGAAAAGGCCTTCTTGCCAGGGGGTCTCCTTCCCTAAAGACATGCAAAGGTGGGCAACTGGTAAATCTGCAAATACAAAGGGGCTTGAAAACCTGCATTGACTTTACTAAAAGGAGTCACTTGAAGTTTTCTGGTGGCAAAGATATTTCTTTTAAAGAGGTATTGTAATGGTGTTCCAAGGTGAGCTGTGGAGTGTGTGGTTTTAATGTAGTGTTATACATTTTTTTAGCACTAGGTATAAACTGTATATTATTCAAATCTGTATTTGAGAAGCACTTTTTTTTTATTTAACTGAAATGTATTTGCGCATTTTGTAGCAACCTTTATTATGATGTAATTGTATTTTTTACAGTTCTTTCAGGTACTTCGGTACCTCATAGTAGTAACAAACATTGGCAAAGCAATAGGTCTCATCTACGAAAGCGTTATTGGCTTTGCTAATGTGTTTTAGCCATTAGCCATGTTATACACCAGAGTAGCTGCTGTTCAGCATGGCTTAAAGCTAGTGACATAGTGGTGTGGAGTGGAGTAGAGTAGCATAGGAGCAGTGGCGTAGAGCCCAGTGGTGCAAAGTACAGTGCAGTGGGGTACAGTGCAGTTGTTTAGAGTGCGTTAGCGTAGAGTGCAGTGGTTTAGAGTGCAGTGGCATGGAGTGGCATGGGACAGAGTAGAGTGGCATAGAGTGCAGTGGAGTAGAGTGGCATACAATAGAGTGGCAAAGAGAGCAGTAGTGTAGAGTGGTGCAGTGGCATAGATTGCAGAGTAGACTCATGTTGCAGGGAGTGCAGTGGTGTAGTGTAGAGTGGTGCAGAGTAGGGTAAAGTGCTGTAGAGTGGAGTGATGCAGAGTAGAGTGGCATAGAGTGCAGTGGCATAGAATGCAGTAGTACATAGTACATTGGTGTAGAGTACGGTGGTGGAGAGTGCAACACTGCAGAGTAGAGTGTCAGTGCAGTGATGTTGTGTGGAGTAAAGTGGCACAGAGCAGTGGCGTAGAGTACAGTGGTACAGAGTAGAGGGCAGTGGCGTACAGTGCAGTTGTTTAGAGTGCATTGGCGCAGAGTGCAGTGGCATAGAGTGGCATGGGGTAGAGTTACATAGAGTGCAGTGGAGTAGAGTGGCATACAATAGAGTAGCAGAGAGTGCAGTAATGCAGAGTGGTGCAGTGTCATAGAGTGCAGAGTAGACTCATGTGGCATAGAGTGTAGTGGTGTAGAGTGGTGCAGAGTGGAGTATTGTAGAGTGGTGTAGAGTAGAGTATAGTGCCTAGAGTGCAGTGGTGTAGAGTGCAGAGTAGAGTGTCAGTGCAGTGGTGTAGAGTGGTACAGAGAACAGTGGCATAGAGTACAGTGGTGCAGAGCAAAGGGCAGTGCAGTTGCATAGAGTGGCATTGGGCAGAGTAGAGTGGCATAGTATGCAGTGAAATAGAGTATATTGGTGCAATATGCAGTAGTACAGAGCAGAGTGGTGTAGAGTATAGTGGCGGCCAGAGCAGTGTTGCAGAGTGTCAGCTTGCAGTGGTGTAGAGTGCATTGAACTAGAGTGCAGTGGTCAGAGTGGTATAGAGTACAGTGGCGTAGAATAGATTGTTTCAAAGTAGAGTGCAGTTGCATAGAGTGGAGAGGTGCAGGGTAGAGTGCAGTGGCATAGAATGCAGTGGCACAGAGTGCAGTGGCATAAAGTAGATAATTTCACAGTAGAGTGAGGTGGCTTAGAGTGGAGAAGTGCAGGTTAGAGTGGAGTTGCATAAAGTGGCATAGAGTGTGATGGCATAGAGTAAAGTAGTGTAGAGTGCCGTGGCATAGAGTGCAGAGGTGCAGAGTAGATTAGAATGATGTACAGTGTATTGATGTAGAGTGCAGGGGCATGGAGTTGAGTGTTACAGAGTAAAGTGCATTAGCATAGAGTGTATTAGCTTAGAGTGCAGTGGCGTACAGTGCAGCGTTGCAGAGTGGCAGGGAGTTGAGTTGTGCGGATTAGATTGGTGTTGCCTAGACTGGAGTGGTATGGCGTGCATACGAGCAGAGCGCAGTGGTGTAGAGAGGCGTAAAGTGCAGTGGCTTTGAGTAGAGTAGTACAGAGTAGAGTATAGAGGCAAAAGGCCAGATGTAGCAAAGAGATTGCGAGTCGCAAACGGCGAAAATCGCCGTTTGCGAGTCGCAATTGCCTCTTAGCTATGTAGAAATGCATTTTGCGAGTCGGATCCGACTCGCAAAATGCATTTCCGACTCGCAATAGTCCAGTATTTTAGTCCATATCTTGCAGAGGTTTGGCTACATCAATCACCCAGGTAGTATGACAAGAAGACCTGGAGTGGTTTCCATGTTGCAGGATAGGTCTGTACACCCATTCCATCAGTTTGCCACCATTTCCTATGGTACAGAGCTTCTGGCACACCTCTTGTAGGGTTAGTGCTAGGTAGCAGACATGAAATAGGGCATTTAATGATTATTTAAGGTGGTTGTAAGTAAGGAGTTGACCGGGGTGAAGATGGTAGTCTGGAAATTTAGTAGCTCACTGTTCAGAAACAAAGTCCCCAATTTGAAGACACCTGCAACATGCCACTGATGGAGTTCCTCTGAGCACAGCCATCCTGTTCGAGTGGGAAGGCTTAGCAAAGGTAGTGCAGGAGCATAGGGTTTCTTTGTGTCAGTGAGTTTACAGGTTCTGGCAAGGCAAGAGAAAGCCATTCATGATAACCCCGGATGGTGATCCATAGAATGGTCAGTAGGAAACAATGAGCAGTGCATTAAGCCTTCCTTAAAAGTCTTTACTGGTAAACCCCATCTCATGCAGGGAGTTTGGCAGAAAGTCAGTGAGCCACCCATTGGACATCTGCAGCTGAATAAAAGCATTCTAAGTCCAGAAGATCTAATCCACCCGCAGTCACAGTTAGGTTTAGAGTGGAAAGAGCTCCCGATGGCGCCGCAGCGACCAAATCAGATGTGTGGCCTGTCTGTAGAAGGAATGAAGGACGAGAAGGGGAAGGTTTGCAAAATAATACTATTATTGGGGTAGCACACCATCTTCGCTAGTGCCACATGGCCTCTACAGAAAGCAGAAGAGAAGACCAAAAAGCAACCTGGCTTGGAGGGACCGTTCGCTCTGCCAAGATTTTCATCCTGGAAATCAGTGTGAGAATGGTAGATATTAATCACTAGGTATCAAAAGGTAACTGGTTCCCAGTTCAATCTGAGATCTAATTGTGTATGAAGGCTAAAACAGTGCCATATGTTAAAGAAACACCAATTAAATTTTAAAATTTTAAAATTTTGTTTGTGCAATTTACATCCAAAATATTTTGAAGATTCTATGTGTACTTGACACTTAGGGATAACCCAGATCTCTAGTTTGGCTTTTGCTCAATTTCAAAACCATATAAAGACATGGACTAAGCGGGCAATTGCCTTGCACAACCTTGCAAGGGGTCTGGCCCCTGCTCACCCTTCACAAGCACTTACAGCGAACCATTGCACCAGAAGAGTTTGCCAAGGTGGATGGGTGTTGATTGTTCAACCACTTGACAGTGCCCCTTCTGTTTCGCTCCTGTGTGCAGACAACCCCCCTGGTACCCATTACCTTCAAATAGTCTTGGTGGACCCACCTTGTCTGATTTTAGGAATTGTCCCACCTTGTTCTTCTCTTCTTTATTTATCCAGTTGTTAGCAACAACCCTTTGAATTACTTGCAGTGGATCTCCCATTTGACCTCGATTTCATCCTACTCTTTTATTATCTTTGATTGGTAGTACGGGCTCCATTTCTGAGGGGGTAGCTATGGAGGTCGAAGTGGTGTGCGGCAGGTGGGTTGGGATCCTCAGCCCTCGAGGCTTCGGTGGCTGCTCCGGCTGCCCAGTCCTCCTCCTGTGTGACGAGCGCGCACAGCACAGAGTCTCCTTGTAGAGAAGCGTCTCTCCAAGACCTGTAGCGCCGGTCCCTGCTTCAACTCGGAGGAAGGACACCTAGCTCATTTGATTCACGGCTGGCTGTTGGTGACAGTTGTTCCACGCCATAATAAAGGTAAGTGCAGTGCAGGGAACCTTCCACTCTGCTGCAGAGCCCACAGACCATGGGGCAACTTTTTAATGTGTTCTCACACTTTTTGCTTCACAGCGGCTGCCTGGCCAAAATACAACGTAGGACTCTGCAATTGTTGTGCATATTTAACATGTGTTAATTAGTGAGTACTTAACTGCAATTTGGCTGACTTAACTGTCGTTTTGGTCCTGCACTATCCTTGTTAAACCAGTGGTGTGCCCATTTTTTATCAACTTTACTAGAACAAATCTGGACCATTTATTTCCCTCCATGAAGAATGGTATGTTTTTAGACACTGTTAAAAACTTTAGTGCTTGGTTAATATCGCTCTTACATTTTCAACATCGTTTTTAAGCCCCGTGCTATACAATTGCAGCGAGACATGTGTGCCTTCACATTTGCAGTGCCCACTATCACACCACTAGTTATTTTTATACATATAGGCATATTTTTAATTCTTAGTTTTCTTTTCATTTAGAGACATCTTATGGGACCTTGGATTTCACAAATGCCATTAGTCCTGAGCAAGGTCTCACATACTTAACACTATAGAGACTAAAACATAGACACATTGCCACAACTTTTCTCTAAATTACGTACCATTCAAACAAAGTCTACTGGTTATTCATATGTTTTTCTGATTGTTTTTACAGAGTGGGGTTGACATACATTTGTCTCACGCATGATGATTGTAACAACATAAACAAACTACATATTGGACATTGGTGTGTCTGATTGCTTTTCTCTGTACCCTTACTAATGTATGCTATTCTGTGATATACATAAAGTGAATGTAATAGCTTTATATATCATAGATGCCTAAATATCTAGAATAAATATATTCTGTTTTATGAATGACCCCTTTGTTGATCATTGACTTCAAATGTTTCTGTTACCCAAGTCTGCAAGGGGTTATTGGGTTGCGCTTTATTTGTACCACAGGTAATTTTGTAGGGGACACCTTATGACCATTCTTAGCAAATTAATTTAACAATGCAATTGTGTCTTGATTGCAAGCTTCTTGCGTAATTGATGCCTCCAGTAGTTCTCAGCTGCACTGCACCAAGACCAAACAGCAAGGGAATTGTAAGGAGTAAGGATTTCTTTTACAGTATCAGATAAACTATTAAGGGGCTCTCTGTATACCCCCTTGGGACCTTGTCACAGTTTAACCTAAACATTTAAAGGCAAAATGGAACTGAGTATCCTTATGTACGGGAATGGAAAAGAATGCTTGACACAAATCAGTGACAAGAACTACTCAGCATCATATGGAATGTGGAAAAGCAACACAGCAGGATTCAGTAACATGGATTAACAAAGGACAACAAGTTAATTCACCTCTCTCAGATCCTAAAATATCCTCCAGTTCTTGTTTGGTTTGGCAAACCCAACACATGTGAGTTGGAGGGACTCCCTAACACTTCTTTTAAGATACCTTGCTCTAACATAGATTCAAAGACGGGCGTAATTCAAGCCACAGCCTCAGACTTGAGGTTGTATTGGGGCCCTCAGGGGTACTCTGCATTAGGCTTCAATGTGATTCTCACTGGTTCAACATTTTCAATTAGACTGCTGTCGTTGCCTGTAAAATCTCAGACTTCCTCTTTACCGAATACCTTAAGTCGGGAGCTTAGTCTTCTGTCGTTTGAACTGGGAATAACCCAACTGCTTTTTTTATGTGATTTTAATTTAAAGTCTACATCCTCATCATATGTGTGGAGTTCAACACCATCCGTTGTGCAGTAGATCACACAGTCTACCTTGTAGTGTAAATCCCTGGCCAACAGATTGGATTTGAGTCTACCTCTAGAACTGCCCCAAGTATGCAATTGTCCTCCCCTCTTAGGCACCCTCATTGTGATTGATCAGGCTCCAGTCCAGTGGAACTGTCAAAAACTATGAAGTGTTGCAGGTCCTTTGATCAGCTATGCTCTGTTGCATTACTGAGCTTGGGGCATTTTGGCAGTAAATGACCTTTGAACTTGAATATTCTGCAATAGCTTCACACGTTTTGCATCTGAACATCAATTTGCATTTGATTTGGACTCAATCTACACTTGGTTCCAGTAGCCCACCTTATTACATATATGACAAGTGCTAGTCTTCTTCAACATGTTTGCATCCTTTTTAGGGTCGAGCCTGCGTTGCATGCGCTCGCGCATGCGTATCGCAGCGAGACACTTTAGTTATTAGAAAAGGGCTCAGAGCCCTGTTGACGTCACGTCAGTTTGTTTGATTGGTTCGTGGGCTTGCTTAGTAAAATCTGCTTGCTTTCATTAGTGGAAGGCATGCACACGTCATGCCTTTTCCGGTGGTTAGCCCTCCTCCAGTACAGAAAACATGCGAGGCTCGCTGTTTTCTGTCAGATCATGGACTACTTTTTCTCTATTTTCCTACCACGATTTCGCTTGGTAGAAGTAGAGCGCTTACACAGTTAATTTCACTTTTTTACGTACATAAAAGCACTTTTGCCGATAGATGAAAAGTCGGGTTAGGAGTTTACAACGCAATCAGCTCTAACATGAGCAACGCGAGACCCACTGCATTGCAAATGCTTGTTCTGTATTCTGATCAAGGACCAGACCTCGGCCTCCACCATGCAGACCAAAACTCCCTGTCTGCAACATCTGACCACCACCTTGGTAACTGTTAGAAATGGGGTCTCTAGTTGGCAGTCGGTTTTCCACCCTGTGCAAGTAGAGACCCTCACTCTAGTCAGGATAAGGGAGATACCCGCTCAGATAACCCCTGCTCACCCCCTTGGTAGCTTGGCATGAGCAGTCAGGCTTGTCTCAGAAGCAATGTTTAAAGCATTTGCACATAACACACAGTAACACAGTGAAAACGCTACAAAAGGACACCACACCAGTTTAAAAAAAATAGCCCATATTTATCTATTTAAAAGATCAAATACGATAAAAATCTAACATACAGTAATAAAAATAGGAATTCTGCAAGGTTTACTCAAAAATACAGTTCCTTGAAGTCAATAGCTCGACATGGGGCTATCACGGCATCGTGATCAACAAAAGCAACAGTTCAGGCCGGCCCGTGGCATTTGCCGGCCAGCTACGGTGTCAGGAAGATCCGCAAAACAGTACCTTTGGAATTGCAGGGCATCGTGATCCTCGCGGTGAGCTCCAGAGAGCGGCATCGCTGGCATTGCGGTGTCGGTTCCAGAGTCAGTGCGGGAGTCGTCGGGCCCTTGAAGTCACACTCGTGCAGATCGGGCTCCGGACTGATAAAGTCAGGAGCGCTGGCGTGGATGGCATCGGGGCTGCGGTGCGAAGCGGGACAATGAGACGATTGGTGCCCACAGGTCACGGTGCAGGCAGTGGTTCGGTGACGGCATCCAGCGGCGTCAGTGAGACCAGGGCTCCAGTGTGAAGAGGGGCAGTGCGTCATGTGGTGTCACCAAGTTAAGGTGCAGGCAGTGTCGTCGTGTGAAGCACTGTCTTCGGTAGGCCCAAGCCAGCAGTGCGGGACAGGATGGTGCTTCGTGACCCTCATGAGCGGTGTGCACAGGCCATGGTGCAGGCAGCGGCAGCATCGGAGATGCCCAGGCTGCAATGTTAGGAGGCAATGCCAGAGTGCAGGGCCCACAGGTCACGGTGCAAGCAGCAGCTCGGTGACGTTGTCCGATGACGGCGTTGGTGAGACCAGGGTCGCAGTGCAAAGCAGGGCAATGCAACTCCGTGCGGCGTTGGCAGGTCACGGTGCGGGCCTGCAGCGTCGTTGGCAGTGTTGCAGTGGTTTCTCCTCTTGAGCAGCACAAAACACACAGTTCCCAGTGCGGCAGGTCGAGGAAAGTGAAGTCTTTGTTGTCCCTGAGACTTCCAACAGGAGGTAAGCTCTACTCCAAGCCCTTGGAGAACTTTCTCAAGCAGGACACACAGCTAAGTTCATCCTTTGCACTCTTTTAAGGCAGAAGCAGCAACTGCAGGCTAGTCCAGCAATGCAACACAGCAAAGGGACAGTACTCCTCCTCCAGCTCTTCAGTTCTTCTCTTTGGCAGAGGTTCCTCTTGATTCCAGAAAGATTCTAAAAGTTTGGGGTTTTGGGTCTTCCTCTTATACCCCTTTCTGCCTTTGAAGTTGGCAAACTTCAAAGTAAAGTCTCAAGTGTTTGACAGATCCGTCCTTGTCCAGGCAAGGCCCCAGATACACACCAGGGGGTCGGAGACTGCATTGTGTGAGGGCAGACACAGTCCTTTCAGGTGTGAATGACTACTACTCCCTCACCTCTAGCTTAGATGGCTCATCAGGATATGCAGGATACACCCCCGTCTCCCCTTTGCCTCTCTGTCTAGAAAGTGGTGCAAAACAGCCCAACTGTCAAACTGACACAGACAGACAATCCACAAACGGGCAGAGTCACACAATGGTTTAAGCAAGAAAATGCCTACTTTCTAACAGTGGCATTTTCAAACCGACAATTTAAAAACAAACTTCACTAAAATATGTGTTTTTTAAATTGTGAGTTCAGATACTCTAAACTCCACATTTTAATCTGCTCTCAAAGGGAATCTGTGCTTTAAGGATTTTTAAAGGCAGCCCCCATGTTAACCTATGAGAGAGAGAGAGGCCTTGCACAGTGAAAACCGAATTTTGCAGTATTTCACTGTTAGGACATATAAAAGACCCTAGTATATGTCCTACCTTAAACATACACTGCACCCTGCCCATGTGGCTACCTAGGGCCTACCTTAGGGGTGCCTTACATTTGGTAAAATGGAAGGTTGACGCCTGGCAAGTGGGTACACTTGCCAAGTAGAATTGGCAGTTTAAAACTGCACACACAGACACTGCAGTGGAAGGTCTGAGCCATGTTTACAGAGCCACCCATGTGGGTGGCACGACCAATGCTGCATGCCCACTAGTTGCATTTGATTTGCAGGCCCTGGGCACCTCTAGTGCACTTTAGTAGGGACTTACCAGTAAATCAAATATGCCAACCTTGGATAAACCAATCAACTGTACAATTTACACAGAGATCATATGCACTTTAGCACTGTTTAGCAGTGGTAAAGTGCCCAGAGTCCTAAAGCCAACAAACTGGTCAGAAGAATTAGGTGGAAGGAGGCAAAAAGATTGGGTCTGATCCTGCAAAAAGGGCCAGGTGCAACAGTAACCAACTCTCAGCATTCCTGCTTCAGCCCTAGGACAAGAGTTATACCCTGAATCTGCCACATATGAACTGTTCTGACATCCTTTCTGAGCCAACTTTTTTTGTGCCAGTATGAATTTCTCCTTGATCATATTCTGCTTTACTTCAAATTATTACTACAATATGTTGCGTAATGTAAAGTCTCATCCAGGGGCTTTGACTGCCAACAAATCACTTTCTGCTCTGAGCTCATCTCTGGTTGCAAACTATGAAAGAATTGAGACAAGAATCCATTAAGGTTCTCCCTTTGAGATATTTCAGCACCATTGTGCTGTTTAGAAACTTGCATCAGTGTCTCATAATAAACATGCAGACTCTTTAGACTCTTGGGTAGTTCAGTTTATCTTGAGCCAATCAGTCTTTTTCTAGGGGACCTTTGTTTTCAAGTCAGCGATCATGTGGTTATTCTTTTCCATAACAGTGGGAAAGGCACATTTTTTTCTAGCATCTCTTGGCGGTTCAGAATTAGACCACCCCACAACCACCTTATATTTAGTCCACAGATCTTTGGGGACCACAGTGTCAAAGAAAGTATTAAATTCTTCCCAAAACACCTTTGAAATTTTCACACTCCTATCCACCCCTGTGCACCATTGGTTGGGTGTCTCCCGCAGCTTTGGAAATTGATTTGTGAATGTTAAGTAATCACCACGGTGCCACAGCACATGAACATGTCCTCCTCCCAATGGGTACTCTTCAACCTCTGTGTCACTCACACTTATTCCCCCTTGTGCCCCACTAGTGTCATCTTTCTTTTCCTTCATCTTCTCCCGTCTTGCCCACTAGTCCTCGTGCTTTTGTGTATCTTCTCACTTTCTAATACATTCCACTAACTCTGTGACATGTATTTTCAAACATTTTCTTTTCATATTCTTTAGGGCATTCTCAGCCCTGAACATTCTAAAATTCTTCTTTAAATCCTGAGTTTTGTGAGGCGTGCCCAAGATGGCGGAGCGCTAGGGCGGATCCTTGAGTGCTCCGCTGCCCCGGCCCACATCAGCGACGCGCGGCCTGTCTGGGGGAAGCCTGGAGGCTCCCCCGAGCTGTGAGACACCCGCGGGGCACCTGCAGCTCGGCATCGGCCCGGAACGGGTGTCGGCAGCTCCCGCTGGAGGAGTGGGGGGCCCCGGCCTGTGCCCTTGGCTCGGGGTCCCGGCGCCGGTGATCCTTTCTGCGGAGCGGCTGACGGAGGATTGGTGGAGCACGGGGCCCTGTCAGAGGCTGGGGGCCCGGGGGCGGGCCCTGCACTGCTGCTTGCAACCGAGGGACTGCTGAACAAGTTGGCGAGAGGCGGCTCCTGTCGGCTGGATCAGGTGCGGTCCCTAGCAGGAAGGCGGTGGCGGAGCGACACGGGAAGGAGACTTCGGTGGACCTTGGGGACCGAGTTGGCGAGTCACGACCAGGCCTGTGCGAAATGGCGATGGCAAAATCAAAACGTGAGCGTTCAGTGAGGGACATGCTTGCAGGAACACGCCTGGCTTTGGGGACCACGCCGGAGAAGGTGTCTGGAATGGGGACCCCGGAGAGCCGGGCTGAGAAGGACTCAGAGGAGAGCTCCGCAGTAACAAAGGGCTTTTTGACCTCCCTGTTTGACTCGCTCAGGGGCGATATTCAAGAGCTACGCAGGGACATCTCACAGGAGGTGAAGGAGCTGCGAGGAGAGGTTTCCTCCTTGGGTGAACGCGTGTCGCAGCTAGAAGATAATGAGATCCCTCTTGGCGAGGAGGTGGCGGGTCTGCAGCAAGAGGTATTCCGCCTCCGTGAGCAGCAGGATCTCCTCCAGATGGCGGTTGAGGACTTGGAAAACCACTCCCGGCGACAAAATATTCGCATTAGAGGGACTCCGGTCGGTGCGGAAAAGGAGGACATTGGAGCCTACGTGGTGGACTTATTCCGCTCCTTGCTGGGCCCGGAGGAGGCGCGGGAGGTTGTCCTGGATTGGGTCCATCGGGTTGGGCGTGCGGGGGGCCCTGGACGCCCCCAGATATTCTGGCTTGCCTCCATAACTTTGTTCTTAAAGAAAAGATCTTGCAGCGGGCCCGCAATCTGCAGCATGTAGCCTTCCGAGGGCATGATCTACAGCAATTCCACAATCTATCTGTGCGGACCCTGCAGCGGCGGAGAGAGTTTAAACCGATCACGGATCACTTGGGGGCGCATAACGTGTCGTATTACTGGGGCCACCCGTTCCGCTTGGTCTTCCGCTGGGAGGAGCAGCTTCGGCAGGTGAAATCCGTCCAGGAGGCTGGTCGTGTCTTGGGTCTGGAGGATATAGGCCGAAAGGCCTGTGAGGAGGCGGCTCTTCCGTAGGAGGGTCCCCCTCGTTGGCGGAGAAAAGAAAAGAGAAGGAAGGTGCAGCGCCCGACGGCCCCGGAACTGAGATCGGAGAGAGAATCCGCCTTGAACAATGTGTCCGCCAGAACCTCGGCCTAGGAGGAGGCTCGGGGGTGTCTGGGTCTGCTTTGGGCCGCGCCGCTAACAGTACGCTGTTTGTCGAGGAGGGTCGGGGCAGTGGGGGCGATGGAACTGGTTACTTGTAATGGGTGGATATAATGCCCTGTGGAGACTTTCCCTTGTGGAGTTCAATGATCGAGGACTACTGTGTTGTAGGCACCTGTTGTGCTTGTTAGTTATTTGTTGCTGGGTTTACCTGCAATACTGGCTTTCTGTAGTGACACTCCTGGACCTGAGGGTTATAAGCGATCTGGAGTGCTGTGTGGGGCGGCCCCCTGGTGTGATTCTGCTCCTTTGCTTGATCCCCTCCGCATGGGTTATGACTATTAAATGTATAAGCTTAAATGTTAGGGGGCTCAATAACCCCACCAAGAGGCTTGCCATACTGTCCGCCTTGGAGAGATCGGGGAGTCATATATGTCTCTTCCAGGAGATGCATCTTGTCCACAAGGAAACCTGTCGTATGCGGTCTAAGTGGTTCCCCAGGCAGTTCTGGTCTTCTCTACCATCAAAGCATGCAGGAGTGGCGATACTTCTCTCGCAATACTTCTCTGGGGAAGTAGTATCACAAATGCATGAGGTCCTGGGGAGGCTTTTAGCCATGAGGCTTAGAGTGGGAGGTTTCTCTTTTACACTCGCTTCATTATATGCGCCTAATTCCCAACAAGAAACCTTCGTAAGACAGGCTTGGACTCCGCTGCTCCAATCTCCTGATGGAGCCGTATTGCTGGGTGGCGACTTTAACCTGGTGCTGGACGGGGATCTGGACCGATCAGGCCAACGGTATGGGCAGACGGGGTCTTTGTCGGATGCCAGTTGACAGTGGCTGAGTGAGTGTGGCCTGGTGGATGTGTGGAGGAGGGTGCACCCCTCGTCGAGAGACTATTCCTTTTATTCATCAGCAACCAAAACATATGCCAGGTTAGACCTCTTTCTGGCAACTCAGGAGCTTCTCCCCCGGGTTAGAAACCCAGCTATTGAGCCACGGGCCCTGTCGGATCATGCCCCAGTGTTAGTTGAGATCCACATGGATATGGTGAGGGTGGGCACACCGGGCTGGCGATTTAGAGACTCGATGCTCCAGAATAATTCAACAGTAGTGGCGATCCGAAGGGTAATTATCGAATACCTTAGGTTTAATGATGATGGGGCCATAAGTATTGCAACGTTGTGGGGGGCAGTGAAGGCTGTCCTGAGGGGTGAGGTAATGTCGCTTTCTTCTAGGGACAATAGAGCGAGTAGACAGCTTAGGGAGGGGCTGGAGCAGAGAGTGAGGGCATTGGAGTGTTCACATAGACGTACTGGTGCTCCTAGAGTGTGGCAAGAGCTCGAGAATTGAGGAAGCAGTTGAGGAGACTAGACTAGGACAGGGCAGAATACGCGGTAATCCGCCTTAAACACAAGTATTATTTAGGAAGTAACAAGTGTGGGAGGCTGCTGGCACATAGGTTGAGAGCGCAGCGGGCGGCGTCACTGATTAAAATGGTCCGCTCCCCTTCGGGAGCAGAAGCTCATACGAGCGACCAAATAGCGGAGGCCTTTGCGGAATTTTATGAAGGCCTATATAGGGCTGAGGAGCCTAGCGTCTCAACACCAGAATCCTTTTGACAGGATATAGCTATTACTTCCTTGACAGCACAAGACGCAGACTCGTTAGACCAACCTATACGGGTAGAGGAGGTTATATCTGCAATTGCTAGACTGCAGACTGGGAAATCGCCTGGCCCTGATGGTTTTTCTGCGCTTTTTTATAAAACCTTCTGTGTGGAACTTGCACCCGTCCTGGTGCGACTCTTTAACTCCTTTCGTCAAACAGGCACCCTAACGTCTAGCATGTTGGATGCCACTATCGTGGTCATCCCGAAGCTGGGGAAGGATCCTGAGGAGTGCGCCTCTAACAGGCCGATTTCCCTCCTGAATATCGATGCCAAACTATTTACTGGTATCTTAGCACACTGCCTCAATTATTATATGCCGGGCCTGGTGGATCCTGATCAGGCGGGGTTTATACCGCACAGGCAGTGTAGTGATAATACCAAGAGATTGCTCCACCTATTGGATAAGATGGAGCGCTCTCGTAGGGAGGCGCTCTTTTTGTCCATTGACGCCGAAAAGGCGTTCAACAGGGTTTACTGGCCGTACCTGTTTCAGGTGCTTTCGCGCTTCGGACTGGGGCCGGGCTTTATGGCATGGATTTGCTGCATTTATCAGGCGCCTTGAGCGGCGGTGCGGGTTAATGGGACCCTCTCTTTGCCCTTTGCGGTCCAGAGGGGGACTACGCAGGGCTGTCCGCTCTCGCCCCTCCTGTTTGCGCTTTACATGGAGCCTTTGGCTCAGAGGCTCCGTGACAACCCGCAAATTAGGGGTGTGAGGTTTGGAGGGGACGAGCATCTCATATCATTATATGCTGATGATGTCATCCTTACTTTGGCAGAGCCTATGACCTCACTGCCGGCGCTAATGGATGTCTGAGAGGAATTTGGTCGGGTCTCGGGGTTCCAAATTAACATGCTAAAATCGCAGGCTATGGGCAAGTTTATCAGTCCTGAGCATGAGCGGGACCTGAGGGCCCGATTCCATTTCATGTGGTCTCCCTCAGGGCTTCCATACCTGGGTGTGGAGCTGGGTTCCACAGTGGCCCGCACAGCGTCGTTGAATTACGCGAAACTGACCCGGGAGGTGCAGTGCGACCTAGAGACATGGGGGAGGCTTAAATTGTCCTGGCTGGGCAAAGTGTCAGCTGTTAAGATGACCATCTTGCTGCGTATATTGTACTTGTTTCAAGCGCTTCCTCTGGAGCCTCCGTCACAAACGATAGCGACCCTCCAGTCGGCGGTTCTAAGATTCATATGGGAGGGGAAGGCGGCGCGACTACCACAACAGGTATTGTATCGACCGAAGCGGCAGGGTGGGTGGGCGGTCCCTTGCCTCCTACCGTATTTTCAAGCCTCACAATTGCGTTTCCTCTTGGAATGGAGCCGTCCGTCCTCCGAGAAACATTGGTGCTTCGTGGATCAGGCGGTGGCCGGATCTCACATATGGAAGGAACCCTGGCTTAGGCGTCGGCATAGAGCACGGGGCTGTACATATCCTCGGTCACGGAGATTTCGATGAGGGTGTGGGACCGGGTCGCTGGCAGAGGTGGCATGACGACCTTTCCGTCCCCAATGACCCCCCTGGGTGCGAATCCTGATTTTGGCCCGGGAGTACAGCCGGAAGCGTTACGTCAATGGTATGAGGGGAGTTGTAAAAGGGTGGGATACTTATTCGACGAGCAGGGAGTTATACCCTTTGACCAGCTTAGGGAGACATATGGTTTGACCGAGGCGGATAGGATGATGTACTATCAAATTAGACATTGGGCCCTGCAACCAGCCAATAGAGCATTAATTGACAGGCCGTTAACACCTTTTGAAAAATGGATCCTCACGAAAAAGGATGACAAGCGAGTGGTTTCTGAGCTCTACGTTCTCTTGCGGGAGGAGGCCCCTCTGCCTAAGACGAAGGGTCAACTGAGATGGGAGACGGAGCTGGGGAGAGAGCTATCGGAGGATGAGTGGGAGAGTGTTTTTTACAGAGCACACCACACAGCTTATAACACAGCAGGTACTGAGACAGCTTATAAAGTGACCACCTCCTGGTATTACACCCCAACCAGGATTCGTGCCTGGGATCACACTAAATCTAATCTCTGTTGGACGGGATGCGGGTGGGAGGGTCGCTTGTACATTTATTATGGCACTGTCTCAAGTTACACCGATACTGGGAATACATACTGGACACTGTTGACATGGCTTTTGACACTCAGATTCCTCGATTCCCTGCATATATTTAGCTTGACCTTCCCAACCCTTTCTCGTTCCCTTTGAGGTAATTGAGGGGTCGACAGATGGCTTTAGCTTTAAATGCTGCAATACAACTGTTGCTCTCTGGGTGGGGCTCTGAGCAGATCCCGACAACGACTTCATGGTTACATAGGCTCTTGTTTATCCTTGCTATGGAAAAGCTCTCCCTGGCCTCGCTGCATCGGAGCGAGGACTTTAAAGAACTATGGCAACCATACTTGCGTATTCTATCTGGGGAGTTTTCTGAATTGACATGCCCTACCTATTTGAGAGTCCTGAATTTGACTGGAGTACAGAGGGCGAACTCTCAGGGGGAGACCCACACATGTCCAGGATTATATTATAAAGGAGCCTGAGATTATCTGCTTTCTGTACTATTGGCCAGCCGCGGGGAAATGCTGTTGTATTTTGTATTTAATCTTTCTTGTTTTTTCTTATTGTTTCGCATGAACTAAGCTAAGTATGAGTCTAATAGCTCACTGAGATGCGGTTTGTATGCAATGTTTTATACTTTGAAATTAATAAACAGATTTGATCCATAAATCCTGAGTTTTATTCAAAAGAACTAAAAATTATGTAGCCAACACGTCCAGTTTTTCATCAGACTCACAGGCAAACCTTGCAGCGTCTCTGCTCAGGAACATAAGCTCTGCTTCATTGTACACATCTATGAAATCAAGATTTCATTTTACCATTACCTTAAACTCCTCACTTAATTTCACAGCATTCAGTTCTCTAAGAAGGCCCTCCTCTGTCTGTGGTTGTGATTTTGATTCTAGAATAGTAGCAACAGCAGATGTACTTTCAAGGGGAACCTCTCCTGTCTTCGGTCATGCTTCCAAATCTAGAGTGGTAGCAGCAGTGGATGTAGTAGGGGTTGCTGTGACAACCGACACACTAGGGGCAGTAATGCCATCAGGTGCACTAACAACACCTAATGATGGGTAAGGTGTGGCCATGTCTAAACCTCCCTCATCCAAGAATTTATCATCTGTTTCACTATCACTCTTCCCTCTTGTCATTCTATGTCCCTCTCTTGATTGCTTTCCTTCTTTACCCTCCTGTACTATCATAGGATACACCCCTATTCCTTCAATCATCTCTTCTCTCCACCTCTGTTGTTTTGTATTCCATCTCACCTCCATCCAACTATGAACCTTATTTCTCATTTGGGTTTTATATTTTTCCTTCTTTTTCTCATGTGTGGTATGCTCCAGTACATTTAACTCTTCAAACTGCACAGGTCTTGGTGGAAATTTCATTTCATACGTCACTCGTATCATATTCTTAGTTTTATTCACATTGAATGATCCATTAAAAAGGATAAAAATTAACTGTACATACAAAAAAATAGAGATCATAAACATCACGAAAAGAAGGAAGCAATAACAGTTGGCACACTGCTTGTCCAACGGACCAGAGATTAAATAAAATTCCTCAGTTTGTACCTCCTAGCTTAAGGAATACCATTTGCCAAGACAGTTTCAAAGAAAAACAGATAGTATGCCAAATCTTTTCAGATACTACCTATAACAACTATTCTGGAACAAGTTATACTTGAGAAATGGTTCATAATACTTCGTAAAATATTTCGTGGTTGCAACGATTAAAAAAACAGACAATTAAAATGGTGCCATAGAGTTAACCTCATGTCTTAAGTAAACTGATCAAGGGAATTAAATCTTACCATTTGCAAAGTGCGTATGTGCTAAGATAGTATGAATCGATTTAAAACAGATAGTATGCCAAAACATTTCTAATGATACCTATAAAAAACTATTCTAGAGCAAGTTTATACATGTAAATAGATCATAAAACTTCATAAAATAGTTCCTGCTTGCGAGAGTTAAAAACCAAACAATGAAAAGGGTACCATAGACTTAACCTCATATCTTAAATAAATTGATCAGGGGAATTGGATCTTACAGTTTGCGAAGTGCTATGTGCTAAGATACTATGAACCGATTTAAATGAGAAGACCCACTGGAAAACATACACAGGGATAAAATCTAATATAATGAGTAGATCCGCACAGGTAATTATATTTAAGATCCCTAACTATTAAAAAAATCCTCGTCCACTAACTGCTGGACCATTCTTCAGCCAGTGGATTAGGGTCTAAAATAGTCCTACTGCGGATTGTCCATGCTGCTGACAGATACTTAGAAACAGAGCTTACTATCAGTGTGGAAGTATCATATTTACATAGTCTGTAGCCACTGATTCAGTTTTGTAATAGCAGTGCTTTACACAAGGGAATAATCCACTTTCCTCTAGGGCATTTATACAAGGGGCAAAAAAATAGAACATGCTCAGGAGTTTCCTTGCATAAATGGCAGTTTATACATTTGTCAGACATAGGACTGTTGGTCGGCCAACGAGCCGTGAAGCTGTTGACTGCTAATGTTCCGTATCTGAACTGAAGGAGTGAAGCTCGGGCACGTGCTGGTATGGGGAGATCCAGGAAATATTCGGGCCGGGGTTCGTGCTTGACCAGCAGAAACTCTGCTGTCAGCCGACCTGGCCCATTAGAGTGAAAAAACTCCTCGTAGATTTTCCCCCAATATCGTTCTTTGGTCAGCAATCTGGCGTTAGCAGGAATCATCTCAGGATTCTCCCAGTAGTGGGAGAAGCCCAACTTGACCCAGGCTGATTTCATCTCCCTCAACCAGCGAACTTTTACCCATCCTTGGAAAGGTGGTATTAGATCTTTAACTGCTGTCCTAAAGGGTTTGAGTTCTTCCGTTTTCCATAGTCGAACCCAGTATAGAAGTGGCCTTAAGCATGCTGTATCTTTGATGCTATTTATACCCAGGTCTAATCTTAGGGGGAGCATCGGCGTGCCCTTCCCTAGTCTAGATATGTGTCTGAGGAAGTTTTCTTTGGTTTGGAGGGTGCCCAGTTGTCTGTATGAACCCCAGAGTTCCGCTCCATACAGGGCAGCGGCACAGATTTGGACGTTATAAATTACAGAAATAAGAATCAAAGGTGGGCTTACTGCGGTACTGGTCTTCCGTTCTAGCACTCCACTTCTTTGGCTGATAATAAGTGCCCCTTTCCTTATGGCTGCGTCCCAGCTGCCCTTATCAGATAGTCTAATGCCCAGATAATCGTATTCCGTTACCCTCTCCAAGAGGACTGAATTCATCATTATATTTGCTTTTAGCTTCTTATTCGGGGCACTATATATCATAAGTTTTGTTTTCTTGGCATTGATATCCAGCCCGTAATCTCTGCAAAATACACAAAACTGGTTAACCAGATTTTGGATTTCCATGGGTGTTTTGGCCAGCAAGATAGTGTCATCCGCATAAAGTATGCATGGCACTTTGTTCCCGGCCAACGTTGGGGAGTCATTGGTGCAGTTTGCTAAATAGTTAATACAATTGTTTATGTATAGGAGAAAAAGGGTAGGGACTAGGACACAGCCCTGTCTGACTCCTCTTTCAATGGCAACTGAATCTGTTAGGTCGCCATCCTTACCGCTCCTAATTTGTGCGTAAGTGTTCTTGTGTAATCGGGCCATAAGTTTCAAAAGACCATTTGGGATGCCCATGTTGGCTATTGTCAGCCATAACTGGTTCCTGGGGACCAGATCAAATGCGGCTCTAAGGTCAACGAAGACTACAAATAGGTTACCCCCTCCTGCTTCCACAGTCTTCCATTTGATTGTTAGGAATCTTAAGACTTGATCTATAGTACTGACTGCTGGCCTAAACCCTGCTTGCAAGTCGGAAATGGCATTGGTTTCTAGAATCCATTCTTCTAGATGGAACAGGATTTGCTTTGCAAAACTTTTTGGGAAATTATCAAGTAAGGAGATTGGACAGTAGTTGGCAGGGTCAGAGGGGCTGCCTTTCTTGAAGATGGGAACTATCTCCGCTCCCATCCAGGAGCTCGGGACAGGCGCTCCTGCAGCTACTGCATTAGAGACCAGGTTCAGGTATGGGGCCCATATATCTTGACTTGTCTTGTACAGGTCACCTGGGATTTTATCAAGGCCGGGGGCCTTTCCCCATTTCAGTGAGGCAATCGCAGCCTTGGTTTCTGCCAGGGTGAATTTGATTGGGAAGGTCTCAGAGGTCATAATATGGTTCAGTTCCCTGGCAGTAACATCTGTAGTCCCAGAGTATAATCGGCCAAAGTGATCTGTCCACTCTACAGGGAGTATTGAGGCACCAGGCGAACGGTTAGGTTCTTCACTAGCATCTGCCACCAGTTTCCAGAATTTCGAGGTATCATTGGCTTTTGCAGACTCCAGGAGGGAGGCCCATCTGAGTTCATCCCATCTCCTGCGGGCTCTATTTAGTTCCTGTTTGTAATCTTTCCTTGCTTCCCTTATATACTCTGTCTGGCCCCCTCCTAAAGCTCTCAATAGTTTGTGCTGTGCTTCCCTGCATGCGGCACTGAACCACCTTGCATTACACTTCTTTTTTGCTTTATTGGCAATCTATTTGGTGAAAATGTGTTTTAAAGAATTAAATAGTTGTGTGTGGGCTGCTATAAGCCCTTCACTATCTTCTAAAAGCAGGGGTATGCGCTCCATATGATCAGCCAACTGGCTATACACGGATGTCATTATACCTGTGTCAGTGTTCACAAATTCCCATTTGACGTTTCGTCTATTATTTGTCAATGCGAGCTGCTGCTCTTAAATCTTGGGGCAAGGGGCTTCAAGTAGGGGTAATAGACTCCTAAGCGATAAAATCAGTGGCTCATGATCACTTTCCTCGTGTTCTACAATGTTCATGTCAACCATATGACCCCACAGCCGAATATCAAGCAAAATATAGTCTATCTGGCTCTTCTGGGTTCCACGCCTAAATGTAGGATGAAGGTCAAGGTCCGACCGGGAACGACCGTTACAGGCCCGAAGGCCATGTGCCAGTGTAATGTCCACAACCTGATGTGTTAGTCTGTTCATTCTCGGTCTTTTGCTTGACACCAGTTGGGGAATGCCCCAATAAGCGTCCTCTTCTTTGTATAGTTCCTGGGCCAACGAATAGGGTTCAAAAGTAACATTAAAATCCCCTGCGAAAAGAATAAAATGGGAGGAGGATTTGCAGGAAAGGAAACTATCCAAAATAGTCAATGCATCTGACTCATATTTACTACCCAAGCTCCTGTTATAGATGTTAATTGTTAGGAGCGGTTTCTCCTTAAGGGATGGTATTGATAAACCCTTCAGATCGGGACAGCCCATATCTACTATTTAAATCCGGCATTTGAGGGAGCAGCTAAGCCATATAAGCAGCCCGCCTGAGGGCCTCCGGGAGTTCGCCTTACTTGCTGGGACCCACTAGCTTTTGAAACCAATTCTATATTTGGGCTCCAGTGCCCACGTTTCTTGAAAAAGGCATATTTTGTGTTCATCTATAAATTTTCCCCATTCAGGGATACTCATTTTATTCTCCAACCCTGCAATGTTCCAGCTAAGAACTGTGTCTAAACCGTCTATTTTATCTTGGGGAGCTTTGGCCGTAGAGTACCCTCTTGCAAATGAAGTGCCATGGGGAGGTTTAGTACCCCTTTCAATCATAGCTAGACTGGCCTCAGTTGGGTTTTCCGCTACGTTATCACCCAAGATATTTCTTGCCCCATTTGGATCGGGCCTGGCATAGTCGGTTCGAATGCCCGGACAGGTGGAGAGGACCCGTAGTTACTGGGACCTATTAAATCCGGGACTAGGTTGATCTCATGCGCCTTACCCTCCTTATTAGCTCCCCAAATACAGATCTCCAAACTCTGATCACAGAGGGAAAGAGGGGTACTGTTTTCCATCCTAGGGTGTTCTATCTGGGCTAGTGTGAGGGTTAGCGTGGAGTCTCTGATGTCTGCAGTAAGAATCTGATCAGCCTCAGGATTGCCTAATCCTATTCCTTGTGTTTCAATATTTCCGGCTATAGGATAATTCTTATCCCAATTTCTAGTTCCTTGAGGCTTGGATGGGCCATGCACAGGGCTGATTTTTAGTCAATCAATTTCAGAAAGAGATAGTGGAAGGGGGCTACGTCCCAACTGGGGGTCAAGCTGCATCTGCAAACTAGTAGCACCTCTGGGTGGCATTGGCGCCCCCTTAATAGTTGGTAAAACTTTATGAGGTTAGAAAGCCTGGAGTCTACACAGAGATACTTCTCCCCCTAGAGGGTTGGATTTGCACACATTCAAAGAGAGCTGCTGGAAAAGGGTGGGTGAATCAAAATTGATAACAATACAATCCCCTGTGCCGGGGTTCTTGAGTGGACCCACCCAACCCACCCTCCTCACCATTAATATTGAGGGTACCATATGAAATGCAAATCTAGCGTTACTGTGTAGCCAATGAATGACCTTATTTTTCAGTTCTGTAAATGTTTCGGGAATGTTGATTTTAAGTTTGGGAACACTCGTGATGACAAGAACGTATGGGCAGGCTTCCGGCGGTAGATGTTGAGTTCTCGGATTAGTTCCTTGATCCCTATACATCCGATCTATTGATGGATAGTTCTGATCAGGGGTATCTTTGTAGGATTTTGTACCCATATTATTGGAAGAAGCAGCTCCGTCATTCCCCCTCGGAAAGGGAGAGGCAGTCTTAGAACACTTGACTTTTGAGGCATTGACCAGCCTAACAGTTGGAGCCCTCACTGGTTGGTATAAAGGATCAGGGCAGTTCATTGGAGGGTTATGATCCATTCCCAATGGTAGGGGAAGGCTACTGGCACTATTGCCTGGAAGGCTCGGGGGAAGAGTTCGGCGGGAATACTGCAAGTCCGGTGAGGGACGGATGGTCATCTGCTTGGACTTAATAAAACCTTCTAGTTTCTCCTCAATGGCTTGTAGGAGAGTTGTTCTAGGGTGTAGCCTTTTGGAGAGCTCGTCTTTTATATGTTCAATTATATAATCAATTTCTGGGCGGTCATTAATAGATGCATGGGCTAATATATAGTCCTTGTTCCGAGTTGGTGCGACATGATTGGGGGAATTCAAGATGCGGGCCCATTTGTTCCTTAGGTTTGCCTCACCTCGTTTTCTTTTACCCTTTGTGTTGTGTTCTGAGTTGGGTGCAGACCTGTCCAAGAGAGACTGTGTAAGTTCTGGAGGCTGTGTAACATTTTCCTGGGTCTCCACAGCAGACTCTTGGGTAGTTAGAGATGAGATAGCCGAGGCAGGCTGTAAATCGGGTGGATGGAGGGATTGTGCTGGGATTTGCGGTGGGGATAGGGATAGGCAATTAACTCCCATCAGTGGGGGGGGGGGGCAGTTAGACGGCGCTCCACCATTTCGATTTCCTTTTCTAATGCCCCAACCGCTTTTTGGAGAAATCCATCTAGGGTCTTGTTGTTACTGGCCTTTTCCAAGAGTTCCCCCCCCTTCCGTCTACCCATCTTGACTATTTGGCCTCTTTTTATCCAGCCGGTATTTTTGTCAGTCTTTTCCTATAAGTGCTTTTCCTCCCCTGTTCCCACCCTGTTGCCGCCCCACTGGGGCCTTGTTGGAGAAGCTAGAACGACAGAAGGGCACAAATGCTGCTCACCTATGGCGGTATGATGTCCTGACGATTACAGTGTGTTCGACCGCTAGTCACCGACCTCAGTATCAAGATGAAAATGGTGTGGCCCAGCCCAGCCTCCTCCGGTTGCCGACGGGCGCAGGACGGGCCCGCCCTTGGCCCGGGCTTCGCCCGCACGCTTCCCGCGAGGCGGGAGCGCTAAGGTAGTTTTAAAGGGCTCCTGCCCTTCAAAAAGCAAATGGTGCCGCCTCCACCGCCCTCCAAATGCACGTCCCGCGAGGCGGGAGCGCTAAGGTAGTTTTAAAGGGCTCCTGCCCTTCAGAAAGCAAATGGTGCCGCCTCCGCCGCCCTCCAAATGCACATTGAATGATCCATACTGGGGAAATTGCAAGCACCTATATTCCGCTGTGATCTCATTCCATTGTCTGATCCAAACCCAAGGGTGTAAACTGACCTTAGTAGCCCTATTGTGTGCGGGTGTGCCCTTTGGAGAAGCCTCCTTACCCTTCCGAACAGGTATGCTCACATTTTTTTAGGTTTCGCCTGCACCCGTGCTTGCGCACTGCTTGCGAAATCTATTGTTAATTTAAAAAAAAAAAAAAAATACAAGAGGCTTGGAACCTGCCCCTTCCTTACCTGAACTTACCATAGGCTCAGTTCAACGTTGCTCTGATTTACGTGCTTCTGATTTGACAGCACGTCATCCTGTTTCACTTCCTATTGTCTTCTTCGCCATTCTTGCCTTTGCGTTGCCTCTGGACCAAGTACCCCCTCCGGTCACTTCCCATTTGACACTGGCCAGTGTCCTTACTCTGGCTACGACGCTGATGGTACTTCTTTTTTCTTTCTGTTGCCGTTTTCTATCTTCGCTGATGTCTTTTTCTTCTTTGCTGTCTTCTCTGTCTTCTCTCTTCACTGCGTCTTCTTTCTTCCTCGCTGCATGCCGTCTTCTCTGTCTTCTTTCTTCACTGCTGTCTTCTGTCATCTTTCATTACTGCCATCTTCTTTCTTCTTCATCGCATGCCCTCTTTTTTCTTTGCTACAGTCTTCTTTGATCTTTACCGCATTCCTCCCTCTTCTCTTCTCTGCTGTCTTCTTTCTTCTTTATCACATGCTGTCGTCTGTCTTCTTTCTTCACTGCTGTCTTCTTTCATCTTTACCGCATGGTGTTTTCTTTCTTCACTGCTGTCTTCTTTCTTCTTTATTGCATGCTATCTTTATCGCAAGCCGTCTTCTTTCTTCACTGCTGTCTTCTTTCTTCTTTATTGCATGCTATCTTTATCGCAAGCCGTCTTCTTTCTTCACTGCCGTCTTCTTTCTTTCTTACTGCATGCCACCTTCTGTCTTCTTTCTTCCTGTCTTCTTTCTTCACTGCCGTCTTCTTTTTTTCTTTCTGCTCCGCAGCATGCCATCATGCCAATAAGTTTCGCCTTTGTTTCTCTTGCTTCGGGAGGTTAGATTTATCGCAGCTTTTAAGTTTTAACGTCAATAGGTTTCGCCTTTTTTTTCTTTCTATCTAACTGGATTCTAAAATATTAGAAATATGTTATAATAATGTTTATTTTAAATTTGATAAACCTTTAATGGTCTCATCAATGCTTCCACGGTCTAGCAGGAGGAATAAAATAACGTTGTTTCTGCCCCTCATGCCGATGCACGTTCAATATAAACATGCTAATGCACATTCAAAATAAACATGCCACCAGAGAGAAGAGCTGCAGAAAGGCCACCTGCTCGCTGAGTAAATACAGATGATTCAGCGAACTGCCTTCAATCACCATGTCCCACTCCCCCACCAGAGCCCGTGTTAAAACTTCAGAGCGGTGATCAATCCAGCCGCCGATGCAAAAGTCATCTCATGACTCGAGCACTCGCAGTAGAGGCAGAAAGAGGCGCTGGATGCCATTCACCCTGTTTTAGCCAATCTCAGGGTTGAGAAAAGAGAATGAACAATGTCTCACCTCACACGAAGGTGGCTTCCTCAGCACCGCAGTAGATACGCTGCCTGTAGCAATCCAAACCCCACAGAGATCACTGGACTATACAGCCAACCAATGCAGACTGTGCCCACACTCAGCTGGTCAGCAATGACAGCAAGCATTCAACTCACGTAATTTAACACAACACCACACATTTGAGTGCCATGCAATTCCACAAGACACTAATCCAGACAACATAATTTCATTACACACAACACATTACAACATCTTATGATTCAAGGCCACACAATTAAACTCCACACAATTCCACTCCACGTCATTCCACTCCATGCCACATGATTACAATTCAACAAATTCATCCCAAAAAATTCAACTCAACATATTTCCTATAAACTCCATGCCACATAATCCCAGTTTACATAATACCTCTACACACAACGTAATTCCACTCCGGTCAAAACCACATAATTATATTCCACACAACACAGTTCAACTATAAATAATTCCACTACACATAATTTCACTATAACCTACATAATTGCACTTCACAACACATAATTACACTGCACATATCAGATCAGCTCCAAAACACATAATTATACTCCACTAAACTTAATTCTGCACCATGCCACATAATTCCACACGCCACACAGTTCTACACCACACAATTCAAAGCCACAGTGTTCCACACTACGCACCATAATTACACTCCACATTATACTACTCAACACCACATAATTTAACTTCACACAATTACACTCCACATAAATACACATCACACCACGCCACATAATTCCACTCAACATAATTTCACTCAAAGCCACACATTTCTACACCACACAGAATTCAACGCCACATAATTCCACACAAAACCACATAATTCTGCTCCACAACACATAATTCCAGTACACACCACACATATCAATCCACACCGCAGAATTCCACAGCAAGCCACATACTTCAGCACCATGACACTTTATTCTACTCCACTACATGCCACTCTGACACACAATACCTCTCCACATAGCTACATTCTGTGACCCGCAATCCCACTCTACATAATTCCACTATCCTCAATACCAGATAATTATTATCCACATAATTCCACTGCACACCATGCCACATAATTCTACTACACATAGCTCTGCTCAAAGCCACACCACATAAGTCCATTCCAAACCACATAATTCCTCTACACACCACATAATTGTCATCCACACAATATAATTCAAGATCATGCCACATAATTCAACCCACGTACATTCCACTCCATGCTACATAATGTCACTCCATGTAAATCCACACATGCAACATCATTTCACTCCACACCATTGCAATTATTTAGACTATACATATTTCAAATCCACACCACATAAATCCACTCCACCCCATAGCACATAGCTATAAGATATTGACAACACCAATTGCCCTCAGCTTGCAGAGACCTATCTTAATTTCTTTAAAAAATTATTTTTCACAATCTACAAGAAATAAACACAAAACAGTTAATCTGACATTGAAATAACTGACACTTCCCAACAAATCACAATACAATAATCAGTGACTCAAACATCCACTGCTAATGCCACACTACAGAATTGAAAATTGCAGCACAACACTTAATTATGTACTGACCAATCCCAGTGCGGCACAATAGCTAACATCCAATCTCAGAATGACACCTACTGACTCAACTCACAACATCCTGCAACAACTCTCTGTGCTGCTTTCCATAAGCAAAATAACCAAACATTAAACAACTCTTATCTGTTCAAATAAATTGGCAAACACGTTAGAAGAAATGGGGATTAGCACCCTCCTTGCACCATCCAACACACAAAGCAAGTAGTCAACCAGCGGAATCTCACCCTTACTAGTGTGGTCTACTCCAACACGCGCAGGATCAACCAAGCACCAATCTCAGTACAATCTCACAACGTAAATGTATTAAGTCCTTATCTTAGTGTGATCGATGGTGCCTCATGGCCCAATACTTCAACCATAACAGAGAGGTCAAGTAGCTCTTAATATACCAATATCTATCCGAGGATACTGTTTTATGACAAATCTGATGACCAAACTTCAACTCTTTGCAGCAAGCACATTATTCATCATAAGTACAAGCAATATATATTAAAAAAACACTCCAATTCTTAACTTAAACAGAGCCCTCTTGGACCCAAATTTGAAACCACATCTCAAAATATGACAAATCATCAAAAAACCGAAACACTACAAATCTCTTCAACTCACAACCAAAATCGCATACCCCCCTTTGCAGCCATTTTCAGGATCACTAAAACACAGTTAATAATCGAATGGGACCATGGAAAAATTGAGAACGCAGATTGAATTGGGGCAAATGTTTGATTTGGGGGGGAAATGTTCAAATCCTCGAAGCTTCGGTGAAAACCATTTGCTGCACCCAATTTTTGTAGTGCTTTTCTTTGTGCAGATTCAGGGCCCATAAAAATGCTGTCTAATGAATCGAAGTTCGCAACTGAAGCTTGTCAATAAATTAATACATTACAATATTGTGAAGCACATTTGACTTCACCAGGAAGACAGAATAGCTAAGTCTGAAATGATAAAGTTTTCCTAAAGGTTGACGTGTCTTACAGCTGCCAGATCTTCAAGCCAGTAGTAATTAATACTCAATATAAGTATTATAATGAAATATCAGAAAGTTGTCTCAAATAAAAGGTAAGCAAATCAGTTCTCCTGTAAAGGAGTAACTTATTCGGCACTAAACTATCTGTAAAATCTTCTGTGATCGTCAGGGGTGTGGAATTTATTAAAATATCTACTTGTCCAGGGGACAGGTTGCTTCTCAAATCTACTTGTCCTGTAAAAAGATCTACTTGTCCCTTTGGTGCCATGTAGTGTGGCGACAAATTACGGCAGCAATTAATAGCCTCTCTGATTATGCCAGGGCTACTACCATAGTAGGGCTTGAATACTTGCAGTTTCAATCCCTACTGTAGCAATTTCCTTATTTTGCCACCTTTCTGCAGATCTGCATACTGGGGCTGGAGGAAGCAGTAAGCAATAGTTCCAGGGCTAAAATGCCTTTGAGTCTGCAAACCTACTAACCTGCATGTTTTAAAGATTTTTACCAGCTTCTCTCTAATATTTTCCCATAATAAGAAAGGTTGGACATTTACTCCGGACAATGGCAGAATTAGAACTTCTTCCAGAGTTGGGAAGAAAGTGGCTGGAGGGAAAATGAACTTGCAAATGCTCAATAGATTTTAACATGAGCAAATCTACACATCGTATTTACCCATGCTAAAATACAGTTCACAAATATTTTACAGGGGTACGACATATACCATGGGTGCACTTTTGTGACTTTCTTTAAAAATTTGGGGCCACATGTAGGTAGGTTCAGATTTGTGACCTGCAAATTGCGAGTCGCAAATCCGAATGTAGGATGGTGTCCTTGACACCATCTGTGATTCGCAAGGGCTTCGCAAATGCCCACCTCATGAATAATCATGAGGTGGGTCGCAATTTGCGACCCCCTCGCGAAGGGTGGCCTGCTGGAGACAGAGCAGGACCACTGCCTGCTCTGAAAAAATGTTTACAGTGACATTCACAATGGGGAAGGGGTCCCATGGGGATCCCTTCCCTTTTGTGAAAGTGTTAGCACCCATTTGAAATGGGTGCAAACTGCGATTGGTTTGCGCCCGCGTTCGCGGTCACAAAACAATCCTACATTGCACTGCGAGTCACAATTAGGAAGGGAACACCCCTTACTAATTGCGAGTCGCAAACCCGTTTTGTGATTCGGTAACCAGGTTACTGAATCGCAAAACTGGGTTTGTGCATCGCAATGTGCTTTTTGCACGTCGCAAACAGCGAAAGTCGCTCTTTGCGACATGCAAAAAGCTACCTACATGTTGGGTCTTGGTCCCTAATTAGGTCTTGTGTTAACAAAGACATCTTGTTTTTATTAAACTTCTATTTCTCTCTCTTTCGGCTGGCTTTACTGTGAGTGATCGCATTCTGCTCTTCCACAAGGAGCATATTGCCACACAAAGTAGTTTTGTTCAGTGTCAGGAACTACAGTGGCAATCAGTGACGTAACGAAACTGGAGGGTGCCCCTTTGCAAAGAACATGGAGGAGCCCCCTCTCCAGATTCACTCAGGGCAGGTGCTGTGCTGAAGGGGCCCCCTGGAGGGCGGCTGCGGGGCCTTTGTTATGCCGCTGGTGGCAACGTGTGCTTTTAGAGTTCAAAAACTTTTTGGGGGGGTTTTGCCAGTGTTTGTTACAATGTTGAGGGCCTGGTAGCTCCCACAACAAAAAAGTGTTACAAAAGCCATGTCAAAACAAGACACGCATTGATGAAACTAAAAGACTTATAAAAATATGTCAGATCAGTTGGCTTTGTCAGTGTTTGTTTATTTTCATGCTTCCCATAATCGTGTTGAAAATGGTTACACTGATTTTCCATTAGAAATATTTTTGGGAAATACTAGCATGCATCAACACATTTTACTAAATGACACTTCATTTGCATATAATCAGAGAGCATTCTGGGAGCATTATACTTAGCCTCTTAGCCTAAGCTTTTCAAACATGTGTGTACATGTTTTTTTTTTGGTACTGGAACCAACGTCAGTAGTGAAGTGTGACCTTAAAACATTTATTTACAGCACTCACCCTAATAATGAAGGCTTTCAAATAATGAACCATAAATACAAGTTCGAACAGCATTATCTTTTGGAAACACATTACCTCAACTGCAGAGAGTTCCACTCTCTGTAAACAGGCAGCCAAAGGGTTTGTGCTGCAGGGGGTTGGGCCTACTTGTCCCAAGGACAAAGTAAACATAAAAACTTGTTGCCCTTGACCCCAAACAAGATGTCCCGGGCGTCGGGCGATAGGAATTCCACATCCCTGGATCGTCCTCTGCTAAGTTGAGGAAAAGGTCTGAACTTTACTCTACATTGCAGTAGCTTAAATCACACATTTATAGCATTTGCTACACCTACACCTAGGCACTGCAGCTATGGCTGGCATGTATTACCCCTGCAGAAGAGTTACAAACTCGATAAAGCTTTTTTTGCTGGTGGTCCTCCCTGATGCACTGAGGTAGTCACTGCTGGTAGTCTTGCATGAGCTGACCACTAATATAATTGTGTCTGGTGTGGCCACTATTACAACACTAACAATCATAGAAGGTCGGAAAGATTTCCATGCAACATAAGCATCTTGTAGTAAAGAAATAGTTGGAGACCCCAAATATATACATTCAACTATTGTGGTTGTTGTTATGAGCCAGTGGTTCCCAAGCTTTTGATTTCTGTGGACCCCCACGTTAACATTAATGGAACCCAGGGACCCCCACTGAATCATCATGGGAATCCGGGGACCCCCGCCTGAGTCATTACCGGAAGCTGGGGACCTAATTTGTCAATAGTTGAAATATTTTTTAATTTTCTAGGCTCTCGTGGACCCCCTGAGAAGGCTTCGCGGACCCCCAGGGGTCCCCGGACCACAGGTTGGGAACCACTGTTATGAGCTATTGATGTAATCGTTTTGGATACGTTTGTGCTGTTGTGGTTTGATTAGGTTTGTTAATTGAAATAAACTAGTTTTTGATTGGCGTAGTATCAAATGGTGCTTAGCAAACAAAGTATGTCAGCAAGACTACTTAGAATATGGTAGACTATGAAAATCAGTTTGCAGAGGGAAATGTAGAATATCACCCAAGTAATAGGTGACATTTAGTGACACATGCCTTTTAACCTAATACCTTTTCTGAAAGACTTGTAGGATTTCACACCCCTTTACAGGGGAGGTGGAAGGTTCTCCATGGATGTTTGGAAAACATATTGGCTTATGGTTTATATTTTAACATATTAAGCTTACAACATTGGCCAACTGTTGGATTTAGAGATGATGTAACAGTGTCCTCCATCAATATTTTGAGAATTCTTTGGGAAGTGGCACATTTTAAAGCACATTTCAACAGTTACATTGGGTACAACTATGTTGTCTGTCAGGGGCACATTACATGGAGGCAAGGGTTCTCCATTAAATTACGTATAGGGATAAACTATGTAAAGTGGCCTTCTTGGCCTTGCCCCTATTTATGCCTGAAAGAAGGGGGATCTCCTAGCTGAGTTGCTCGGGAATATCATTGAAAGCTTTCATCTAAGTAAACTGTTCATCACATTCCCTAGAAACTATGCACCTTGCAGGATTCTACAGTAACGTACCATGACCCTGTCTAGTACACTTTCCAAATTCCCATTATGTCACATTCATCCATAATAACAAGACATTAAACACCTTGCAAGTTGCACATGCTTTTTTTCCTTGTAGCACACTTTACAACTTCTGTAATGGTCGATCTAGATCTATAAGCATATTTAAATGTTCCCATAGTGATTCACACAACCATTTACTTTCACTTTCCGGGTTTCCATAATGCCCTTTGCTCCAATTGGCTCACCATTTTTTAAAATTCCAGTAATGCCGTGGTATCCACTTCCCTTTTCTACAATTTGGTGCACTCACTACTAATTTAATCTACAAACTTATTTTCCATTATGGCCTATTTGCAAACTCCATTTAGCCAAAAATGACTCCAGCTCAGACTAGAGGAAATCCAGCACCATACATGGCCATATACTTGTACTGCGACACTCTCCCATTAAAAATAATAAGCAGGGACCTAAAATAACAGGTCTTTGGAAATATTGATTAAATAAATAAATAAAATTCAACTTCCTAACAATATATATATAAATCAAATCAAAGGTAAAAAAATTATATGTTACTAAAATAATTATTTTAAAATAGTTTAATTACACTATTGCATTTAGAAATACATTTAACTTTTATTTAAAAGTAATCAAATTAAATATAATTCTGTAATAGATTTTCGTATTTTTACTACAGTGAATATAAATATTTTACTTTAGGTGTTTTTCTAATAAATCTTTAAAAAATAATTGTAATTTAAATCAATATATTACAATTTAATAAGAATTTAATTTAAAATTAAGTTAATAGTAATGTAACATTTGTATTGAGTTCTACTCTATGCTTAAAATAATTATTTACACTAAATTACACAAATATTTGTATTTTCTTTCTTTAGAAGTTTAATAGACCCTTTAAAAATCTCCCTGTACTTTACCATAGAGAGATGACAACCCTGGTGGCGGTGAACTCCACTTGTATGTGAAGAGTTACTAGTTGCAACTTTACACTTGTAAACTAGGCCCCACCCTCTTTTCAGGGAGTGGGTACATGTAAGTCTGCTCTTTGTAGGAAATGTCATAAATGGTGATTAGCCAAAAGTAGTACATTTACTATAAAATGTAAGAATAAACTTACATGTGCAGATTTACTTTCGCGTAGTTTTACCTTTGTCAATGGCCCCTTCAAAGACATTTTCTTGTCTGATAACTACAAGTGCAGCGGGCCCAGACAGGCTCTAATCAGACCTCCTTCGCAAGCCCAATCTGACCTGTGGTTCTAGGATGGCGTGTGCTTGACAGCTAAAGCTGGTTCATAAAGGTGACCTGGACCAGGATGTCTGAAATGGGATCGTGGCTATTGGTGCAGTTAGGTATGAGGCTACCTGCTGCTACTGAGCTTCTGTCACTGTCTAAGTCAAGGCAAAGGCCATGGAGAGTCAATGAATGGCTGTAGAATATGAGGTACTGTTAATTCATTAAACTAAGTGTGTGGTATGCAATGTAGAGAAGTGGTAATGTTCTACTCTGTGAGATGTTAGTTAGTGTGATGCTCACATCCATCCTTGGAAACTGTTGGGTACCAGTGCAAAGGCCCACGATTAATCAATCAGGCATGCAGAGGATGAGAGTTTGCCTAGTTATTACTCACACCAGTCAGTCATTCGGGCCAGTCAAGAAAGGCACTTCCTTTAAGACAAAATGTCACATCCAGTGCTTCCAATGACTGACTGAAAAAACAACTGGAGCGCCTTCTAGGGGCCTCATAATCAGTGAGTTGTTTTGGAGCTACATGTTGGAGATAGCTGGTTTCTCATACATAGTGCCAAAACCAAGTTGCAAAAGAAAATGGAAGCTGTGATTTTCAAGGTTTGCCTGGACTTTGGAAACAAGAACTTGAACGAGTGGGGAAATTAGCAATGAGTCTGTGCTTATAGGTAATGGGTAAGTACCATGCTTTTGAGCAGGTCCATGATGATGTGTATGATTGTCATAACAGCAGTTAACTTCTTAAAAAGACATTAGTTAAAGATGCAAAGCAACACATCTGGTTTAGTTGAACCTTATTATTGGAGATCCTGTAGCAATAACATCACATGAGAATACGCACATAGACGGCTCAAAGAAGCACATAACACACTTGTATAGCGTCAGTGTTATAAACATAAATCATAGTCTGGTAAGTAAAAGACTTGGATAGCAGACAGGGTTGAGCGTGTGTGTAATACGTTTCAGCTCAATGGCACATAAACCTTAAAAGGGCGCAGTGAGTGATGGCATGTGACACCCACAGTCATAATAGCCACTATGTGTCAATGGTTTTAATTGTAGTTGCGGATCCTCTAATACATTGTCCACTATTGACTAATACTGGCATGTATGATGTTCAGTCTTGTTGGAGTTAGCACTGCCTACACTGAATTGTAGAGGCATGTTTCCACATGAAAGCAAAAGTAGCACTGGGTCATTCTACATGCAAAATACCAAGATATTGTGTCTGATAAGGTCTCTCCCATTTTTTACTGCAAGGAATTGATGTTTCTCGGTCTGGGTTAGCTAGAGATTTATAAAGCTTGGATATGGCTTTCTGTACTGATGGGTCGGTAAAAATGTAAATGATAAGAATGAGGTCACATGATAAATTATACATATTGTGCTACAGCTCATACTTACTAACTCACTGCAGTTTGAATTACTGTCCTGAGGGTTCTAATGGGCACAATACTAGCTTGGAAGAGACCCAACAGGTCAAAGTACCAAAATAAACAATAAATGATGAACTTGATGCCATGGCACACTAAGGGCATTAGGAAGCGGAAATGACAAAGACATATGGGTAACGTAAGGCATACCATGCTCCTGTGTCCAATATAAACAGCTTATGAAACTTGAACCAGGTAACACGTGGAGAACAAGTTGATAGAATATTTTGTGAATTCCCTTAAAACATTGTCATGTCAAATGTAGTTGTATAGCCTGAATGTTAAGAAACGTGCCAAAAAGTTTGCATATAGTTCTTGATGGAAATATTATGGTTTGTATGTCAGTCAGTCAGTCTGTATGTAATTCTTTAGTTGTAGGCAGTTTATCTTGTATCTAAACGAAAATCCTATAATATGCACAAATGAGGTGCAAGGTAACTTCATTTTAATTTTAGACTGCATATATAATGAGACATATTTTTTTCATTTTTGTTTTGAAAGACTGTCTTTATATAGTTGAAGGATTCATTGACTGAAATATTAACTAGCAATACAGCCCTAATAAAAGAAAACGACAGGTCTGAAATGCATTAGAACTCATTCAAATGACATGTTCCAGATAACATAACCTAGACTGTATCAATCAGAAATTACTGTCTAATCCACCCCGTCCAGAGGCTGTCTGCATTATGAATATGGCAGTCAGCGTTGGATTTATAGGTATATCTATCGACTTCAGCAACTTGCTGACTGAGGGTGACTTAGGTTGAAGCCAATTTATACATGTTCCCTTCTAGCCAGAAGACTCATGCAGATAGCAAAGTTTTACTGTGAAATTTGGAGGTAGATATTCAAAGAGATATCTGTGCCAAGTGTTATCAAATACCTTGATGTTCACTATGAGAAGTTCACATACAATTGTACTCACGGTTTCCCATAACCTCTTAAGTGATTGACAGGTTGCAAACATGTATTCGTCAATGGCATCAGTCATTCCATACCTTCTACAACAGGGCATTTGCTCTTTAACTGACTTTGCTAGTTTCTGTTGGGTCCAGTATATCCTCAGCAAAGTATAGATGTGTTTCAAATAAGCTTACCATGTTTTCTCTAACTCTGGTGAAGGCAGGTGCTCTTCCCACATGACAGCGAGGGAATATGGAGGCCATCTAGTGTGCAAGTCGTGAGCTCTTACCATGGGAAGCTGAGTCCAGAATCATTTCACCCGGCCTCCCCTTACCTAAATGTTGTGGCCCAGTGGTGCCCAGAAAGTAGGAAACTAGGTTTTGCCTGATGTCCCCATTCACTAGTTCTGTAGAGCTCCTTTCCCGCTGGGAGGAAGTCGGCTGTCAACTCAAGTGTGGCTGCAAGCAAACACACGAGTCCCGCTGGGCAGAATCAGCACAAGCCCTGGATTGCAGAAGAAAGCAGGGTCTCAGGAGACAAACTTTGGAGAAGCCACAGCTGTCTTGATGTAAGCTGTGCAAAACGAGAGATACAACTGGAGACTAGAATCCCAGCTGGCAAGACCATTAATGAGTTGGTATGTAGAACCCACAAATTTGGTGGGAAACACAGATAAATAAATAAAGGTTTGCTTCTATGGAAAACAGGGAGAGGATGGTCTAGTAGGTACACTTCATGTGCATATCACACAAACTCCCAACTGTACAGATAAGGCTGAAATCAATTTACATGTTCACAATCCTCCTGACTTTAAACACTAGAGGTAAGATCGGTACGCGGAGCAATAAGGGGAAGACAAGTCTGCCCTGAGCCCCTAAAGGAAGCACTCTGCTATTAATATGACAGTAAAGACAGCAGCAAGAATGATACAAGTCACCACTTTAGATTTCAATGTTGTGATGGTTGGGGTACATATATTTTTTGTGGGGTTGCTTGAGGTTGCATTACTGAATTTCCCACCTTGTTATAAACCCCAGAGCTTCCACCTCGTTCATCCCATATCTTGGTCTTGTATTCTTTAATAAAATGTCCAAATATGTCCCAATAATGACATGTCCCCTACCAAGAATAAATGTGTGTGCAGGACATTCTCATGTTTGTGGGAGAAGCGACCTGAAGGGCTATAAATTATCTATACTAAAAGGGAGGTTACTAAAAGGCTACTGCTACATAAAGTTAGGGATTAAAGTCCAGAGAATAGATTGGCTCGTCCCAATGTTTAAAAAAAAGGGACAGGAGTGACCCCCATTGTTAGGGGCCAATATCGTTAACAGATTCTACAGCAAAGGTCTTTGGTAGAATCTTGCTGGGGCTTCTTGAAGACTGGGCAAATGAAAAGCCTGTCCTTACATGTGCCCAGTATTGCTTTAGACTGGGCTTGGGGCCTGTAGATCAGTGCCTAAATTTACACCTAGTAATGGGTAAATATGTGACAGCATAAGAGGGTTGTCTTTTTCTGGCATTTGTGGACTTCAGTGCAGCTTTTGATAATGTATCAAGGGTGAAGCTGAGAAACATGTTGATAAATAAAGGCACCAATCCCAAGATCGTTTATCTGCTATCTCAGCTGCATGTGGATGTAGAAGCTAGCATCAGGTTCGGGGAAAATGGGGAATGTACTCCTTACATAAAGATAAAAAAGGGGGTCAGGCAAGGCTATGAGCTGGCCCATTTCCCTTTCAGCCTTTAGTCTTTACATTAACGGCCTAGCTAACGTCTTGACAAACACTGCAGCCGACCCACCCAGAATGGGGACCAGACAGTTGCCCATACTCGTGTACACTGATGACTGAGCTGGACCTCTCTAAGTCAAATCCTCTGCCATGATATGCGGACGCCCCGGAGCAGGCTTACCCTTTTTCATATTGGTGCTACTGCCTTAAAGTGTGTACCCACATTTACCTAGTTGGATGTTGCATTTGAAAACATGAATACTTGGAAGCACTTGAAAAAGGTGAGAGAAACGCAGTTCGAACAAGTTATAGCTTCCTTATTTAGATTTGCTGCTAAACTAGGGTCTATGCCCTTGGACGCTGCCTTCACTATATGCAAAGCTAGGCTTATACTTGTTGTCACTTGTGGTGCTGGGTATCGGGATATACTGACCACTCCCAACTGCAAATTAATGAAAATAGACTCTTGCGAAGACCTTTGTCACGTTCACGTAGTGTTCCCTCCCTAATAGTGCATGAGGAACTTGGTCTTAACTATCTAGGAGATGTAATAAGGCCGGCATCTACTCTGTTGTGGTTATCAGTCTGATTAAGGCCAGAACAACACTTACACAAATGGTGATCACAGACTGGTTAAATATGTCAGAGCCTTATAAAATTAATTGGCTTTTGCATGTAAAAGGCAACCTCCGTGCAATTAGCAGGCAAAAGCTGTTTGAAAATCCGTTGTGTATTGATCAATTGACCAAATCATTGGTTGAAAGTGAATTAGTTAGATTTTTTGCTGAAAAGAGATGGTGAACTTCGGAAAAGGTCGGTGGACTGTATCTTCCATTGTTTACAACAACCGTATTGAGCCATACCTCCTTAAGGTCTGTCTCCAGCATAGATTTTACCTGTTAAGCTTCAGGCTCGGGTTGGCCTATTTTCTGGTGTCTTCTCCCTCAAATGTGCATTCTGTGAAAGATCTGATATTGTGCCCTTGTAATTCACTAGAACCTCAGTCTCAACTGCATACCTTCCTTTTTTGTGCGTTGTATAACTAAGAGAATACAAATACTGAGGCCTCTCCTGAGACAGTTAAACATCAGGAAATGTAAAGCGGCCCTGGAACACGTTGCTTCGAACTGATGTGTTATGGCAAGCTGTTTGTAGATGTACTGCCTATGTCACTAAACACAGGAGAGTAGTAGGGAAATAGAGGAATCCTAATGAGTGTTGAAATCAAAAAGATGTTTTTTGAATTTAACTCTGTTGAGTCAAGTTATTTTATCTTATGGCAAACCATTTGATCATATTGTAAGATATTAATATTAAAATTAATTGAACTGTTTGCTTTTAGTTTCTTTTTGCCCTGGTCACTTTATTAATTACATGGTATCTCATTGGATTATATTGTAGGATTGATATTGTTTTATAAGAATTTAATCTGCTTTTTAAACGTTTTGTATTTATATGTGCGCTTTTATAGTTTGTTATAAACCGAATAATGCTTTTCTGAACTGACCTGAACATAGACACCCCTTCAGGGGCACCACAACCATAATTAACACAGGAAAGTCCCCGTCAATTTGCTGACATACTCTATTAAGGAACAGATCTTATGGCTGGCACTAAGGAAAAAAGACGTAGAAGTCTGTCATAACATCTAATAATAAGTGACAAGGCTTTAAATTAGACAGTTTCAGGATCCATTTGGGTCAAGGAGGGCGGCGGGAGGCAATATAAGCATCTAGCCTTCTAATTCACAATAAAGCACCTCCCCGAATTGGTAGGAATTCTAGTAAGCATAAAGAATATGCCTGAGAATGAATGGTGTGTTCCCAGGAGGGAGGAACATGCTGTGAATCATATGGGTAACAAAGCACAAACAATGTTTGCACATGTCTAAAAGTACGCCAAGAAATCCACAAAATTATCTAGTATCTACTTCAGTAGTCAAGATCAGGCAATACAGAAGAGATGGGAAATGACACGTTTAAAATAATTATATCCTTAACATGGAACGTAAATGACCTCTGTGTTGCTAAAATGCCGAGAAGAATGCAACGCATACATTCTGATACTGCAACAAAGACATCTGACCTGTTTTGAATATAAATAGTTGACAGACAAAAATAGGGTATTACAAATAGTGAGCACCGAGAGCACCGTCCTGATGGGAAATTCTAAGGGGGTTGCATTAATAATAAAAAAGAATACAGAAGTGGAACTCATAGACTATAGAACTGCCTCCTATGGAAGATGCATTATAAACAACTTGAAACGATACAACTATCACAAGTGCTGAGTTCTATGGACATAACTGTGACAATACAACTCCATTAAACACCTTTGAGCTGAACTTATTAGAGTCTTCATTGTCTATAGTGGTCGAGGGATTTCAATAAACTTCTTAATAATGAACTGAATTAATCTAAAAAGCGAGAATTCATAAAAAGCCTAATGTTCATGAATATACCAAAAATCACCTCCAAGGTCTAGGCCTTAATGATATTTGGTGAAGGAAGATGGGACCACAAAGAGCTTATACATTTTACATTCAGAAATACGGGCAATACTCCAGACTTAATTATTTCTTTTTATATAACATCTTATTAGAGAACAACAAAGGTGGACTTAAAATCACACACTGCTAGAAGATTCTGAATTTAGTTAAGTACTACTTCTTCAAATGTAATGTAGGTATATCTACCTCGGGTACAGTTTGATAAACATATAAGGCATATATTCGCGGGATCTAACGTTAACAGTCACTGATTAGAGCCAAAAGAACTCTGAATGAAGAGCAGGCCTTAAAACAAGAAATCAGTCATCTTGAGAGGGAATTACAAAAAGACAATTCCCAAGGTATCATGCACTCTCCTAAACAGAAATTAGAATCAAGGTAGAAAAAAAATCCCAGTGTCTCTTCGAATACGAAGTGGTGCCCCATTAGCATGGAAAGCTAAAACCACTAAAACTAGAAGTAACATTTAAAGAATAGCAGCAGGTCAGTGTAACGTCTGGAGAATGGACTTGTGGAGGCTGGGGCACAGGTTAGGGGTGGAGATCAGGAGAGATATGTCAAGGAGGAGTTCGCACTGGAAAAAGGGTTTTCGGCTATAAAGGCAGAATCTGCTAAGAGCAACTTGTGTAGCAACTTTCCTATGTTGCACGGTTCTCACATGTCATACTCATTTGTATTTGGCTTTGCTCCATTACATTTGTTTTGTTTTTCCTTTGGGACCCTCGTGCTAGTTCTTAGAGTTCTGTGGTTGTTCTCCTCCTCTGCTCTTTTGTACCGCAGTGTTCCTCGTATATTTGAGGGCTGTATCCTAGTTACTCTTGGGCTCATCATCATCTTCTGTTTAGAGAAACAGATCCGAAACAGTTAGTCTTATAAATGTTGATTGTGGGGAGTTGGTTGAGTTCAGAAATATTTATGTGGTCTAACATGTTTTGCAGTGTATGGCCTGCAGCGGTTGCCCCATTTAGAGCTGTCAAAACGTGCCCAGTTTATCCGTCGTATCTCTCTGTGTGTGACATCCATACTCCATCCCTAGGTGTGTCTAGCCTAGATCTCTCATTCTTCATCCTAAACCCTCACTTCGCCTTTTAGTATATCCTTGAAAATAGGTTCCGAGCTATATCCGGAAAGTTGTTTGGAGTTGGCGCCGAAGACCTGATGTGCAAATTCCCAGTCCTGACAAAGGCAACAGCAATTTTTTTTTGTATCTAACTAGTTTTCAACCTCATATTTGGTTTCAGGGACCACCATGTTTGTTTACTTACATTTTATTTGAGAGTTTTGCAGAGGACGTATGTGACCCAAGGGTATCATAGTGCTGTACAATAAACAACAGATTTTTACCTATAATAGTGGTTACATAGATTTTAAAGTTACATGTCATGTTACGTACTTGTTCCATCATCCAAAATACGCGTTGTACTGTTTATGCATATAGCAGCTGATTAAGACAAAAAGATTATTGTGGGCTGTATGGGTGAGGATGGATGAGCAAGTGCGGGGCTTTGAATGGGGAGTCGGGGGACTCTCGGATAGGCCTCCACTCTATGAGGATGACGATCTCTTCTTCCTTACTGCGTCTGAATCCACAGGGCCTAGAATATTGCAAATCATACATATATTTGGAGAGACGTCAGACCTGCATATTAAAACCTCCAAGTCTACAGTCTTTTAGCTTGGCACCAGCCCACAGAAGCTTGGATGGGTTTCCGGAATGCAGGTCGCTACCCGCGGCTTTCAACACACTGAGTGCGTTCCTATCACCAGCGGAGATGGGCATGGACAGCCAATGTGGAGCCGGTGCTTGCCCGCACCTGGGAGGACATAAAGATTTGGTCAGCGCCCCTGTTATCATTGACCGGACAGGCAGCTATCTTCAAGATGGTGTCCCTGCCTAGACTCCTCTACCAACTACAAAACTTCCCATGTGATGTCCCGCAGGGGCGGTTCCACTGTCTAAGCTCTATACTCAATGCCTTCTTGTGGGAGAGTGGGACTCCTCAGGTTACCCTTAGCAAATGCTTTCAGTCCACCTACTGTGGGTGCGTAGCAGCAGCAGACCGTCTCCTAGTACTAAGCAGCTCATCTTCGTATCATAAATGACTGCTGGTGTGGTGCGCCGGGGACCCAGTATGTGCCTTAGACGACTAGGCAATGGGAAGTACTCACCTTAAAGCATACCTGTATGGCTTATGTGGGTGACTAGAGTGATGCTAACCCTATGGCACTCCTCCCTCTCCCACATAAAGTGATAGAGTAGGTTGACAGAGCAGACGCCACTGAGGCGCAGCTGTATTCTTCTTCAGGTGGCCACATTGGAGGGATTCCGGAAATGGAGCTCATCGGGATATCAACCTTGGAGGGATGTGATGCAGGGCACAGTCCTCAAAACGTTCCAGCCCTACAGACTGAGTACCAACTGCACCATAGCCAGTTCAAAAAATACCTCTAGCTCTGCCGTCAATTGCATGCCTGAATTCAACCCAATAGATGGTAAACTCCTTATGGGTGACCTCGATGATCATAAAATCACAAAATTTACCAATTCCTGATCACCAACTAACCTGACACTTTTGGTGTCCTCCACGCAACACTAGAGACGAACATAGATTTGGGGCCAGCCCTGCCCTTTAGTTACTAACCTTGGGGAAGGGCAGGCCGAGTAGCAGTGGGATGATTAGTCTGTTACTTTGGCTTTATTTCTGTCTGAGGAAGCAATGAGGGAGGGGAGAGGAGAGGGTTATAACGGGAAGGTATTTTTTGGATGTTCCTGTTTCTTTTTTCTTTTCAATCAGCTTAATATTCAGTGTAGGGCATGTGGGCCAAAATGTCCACTGCATTCTCAAAACAAATAAAACATGTTTTTTTGTGTACATTTTTTAGATATAACAAAATCTCTGCAACAATATCTGAAAATAGATTGTCTTGAAAAAATATTGAAAGAAGCACAGATCATACAACAGATAAAAAGGGGTGTGGTGCTCTAAATAAAGGTACAGAAAAAAATTAGAAAAGTATATAAATGTCCAATTGAATGAAGAAACGTGTGTGTTCGAAATTAACTTTCTGGTTGGCTAGGTTATGCACCTAAGCCAGACAAACCCACTCTAGTCATAAATTACACACCAAAGATAGCCTGTGCTCATCAGGCTTATCCCCAGAGGCAATGTGTAAAGAGTTTGTGCAGCACACTCACACCAGCAACACAATGAGTACACCACAAAAGAGACTCCACACAGGATTATATAAAAATATGTTTATATATTGTATATATATCACAAAACCAAAAACGACATGAACCAATGGATACTTTGCCAATTAGGCAATTGTCAAAACATCACAATGAGTGCAATAAGAAAAACGCTTATATGCGGCACACGTCATCAAAACACCATTAATGGGCATACTATGCAGTCACATTATATTGTACTCGTTATCCTGAACAGTGCAAGGCATAAAATTACATACCATAACATTTTGAGCATGTAATGAATAAAACACATACATCACCAAATACTAAACACACAGGATGCAGCACACCTGCACTACTACTATGGTTAGGGGGGAATTTAGGCTCCAGGGTCTAGCAGCACCTGCATGCCCGTTACCTTTAATATGGTAATTTATAGAATCCACAACATTGGGGCCTCCGTCACAGGTTTTTACCCCGCCCTGCCACCACGGCCAACCGGTGCCCTCTCGCAAAAAGCCCCTCCGCCCGAGTTATGTGCCAACACTGGTGGTGGGTGCCACACATTGCCTCCTTCTGCACGGAGACCTCGCTGGGTCACCCACGTGTATCGACAACAAGGGAGCTGCCTAATAATTTTTGGAGCAGCTGCTGGATGAGGCAGCCTTTAGGTAGAGATGAATCCCGTGGCAGTATTACTGGAGCCCTCCAGGGCCTCGCGGATCGTAGTGAAGTATTGTCACAAAAAGAACAGAGCCGCCTGTGAACGCGCGGGACGGCTTCAGGAATGCAGGCTTTTTGGCAATGCAAAAAAGTAGCTGCCCACGAGCGCATGGCACACCTGCTATCGCTCCTCTCCTTTGCAGGGCAGGGTGCTGACAACGGGCTGGGCCGCACTGCTCTCTGTTCGGCAGCCACAAGGACACAGCATTCTGCGGTGGGCATCTTTCTCTTTGCTCTAATTAGGCTGCAGTGGTAGTCAGGTGGACACGCTGGCCCGAGAGATGATTTTGGCGCTCCTCAGAGTGGCGCTATACCTATAGAAAACGCTCAGCATGCACTGGTGAAAACACTCCTCACAAGTTAAGAGGAAATTAAGCGCTTAGCACGTCCTGGTTTTAAAAGAGGCAAGGAGCCAAAAACAGCGCCCCCAACATGCTGGGCTCCTTGGAGAACATTTGGGGCACAATGTGGTAGATAGGCCAGCAGAAGAATCTGTATTGCATGGTGGCAGTCTCTCCAGCAGCCTAGCAGGCAGGCAGGTCAGATCGCAACAAGCAAGTAGTTCAAATGGCATGTCCTCCTGATAACCCCACAGTGCCTTGGCAGAACAGTCAGGGAACAGCTGGCAGCAGGGACACAACAGAAAAGCAATCCAATGAGTCCTTCAGGCCACCCAGCAAGTAGCAGGCAATAGTAGAAGAGCAGTCCATATGAGTCCTTTGAGCAGTGCAGAAGTCCTTCTTACAGAGACCCGGCCCCAGTTCCAAAAGTGCTCTCCAATTATGGGGTCAGAGCCCTCTGTACTTATTCTCAAAATGTCTTTGTTCAAGGGGTGATTTCAAAGGAACCCTTTCAATTGTAACACAACCCCTTTGAACCAAGCCCTAGTTCCAGACATCAGTAAGGGGTAAATAGGGCAAAGTCTATTGACATGTAAGGTGTAAACAACCTCTCCCTCTCCTAGCCCAGGAAGAATATCAGTCTTCAGATGGATGTAGATGCCTCTTCTGTCACACTCAGCCCCTTCTGTGTTTTGGCTGTCTGGGAGGTATTCACAAAGTGTAGCTGTCACTCAGCCCAGGACGTGGATTGGAGTCAGGCTGCAAAACACTAGAGTTATAAGCACAGAGAAATTCCCACTTTCTAAAAGTGGCATTTCCAAAATTGTAATGTAAAATCCAACTACACCAGTAAACAGGGGGCTTGTAAGAATGGGCAGAAACATGTTGGCTTAAATAGGTGACACAAATTATCACGGTCGTGTTCTCACCGTATGTTTTTAACAATACCTGTGTTCCCCAATAATAAAGGAATTACCAGGGGTATACAAAAGGTATTCTTATAAGTCTGGATCCTGGACTTTTTATCCAGTAAATATTTATCAAGAACTCCCATCTGCTCAGAGGAGCAGAGAGTTGAGTCTGCCCTGGTGGTACTGATCCTACCAAGGTGGGGAGTAGGAGCCAAGGAAGAGGCATGACACTATTATGTGTGTCAGGCTTCTGCTTCCATAAATGGAAATGACCCTATTGAGGCCATGTCAGCTCAGGAATTGACCTTAAGAGTTGTTCATGTATGATTGAATTGAGAAGGTGACTTCCTTGGATCAGTAATATTTCTGTGTTATAAATTGTTTATATATAAGACATTGATGTATAAAACAATCAATTAATTTTGGAAGGTCTGGAACAAACCAGTCTGCTCATATAGTGTCTAACAATGTCTTTTTAGGGACATGTGCTGGTAGGTGTAGTTGTGTTAATGCTAAATGGAACAGTCTCTGGTGCATCACTAGATTGCCCATATCTATATGTCTATACAGAAAATCAGTGGCTATCCTACATCCTCTCTGTTTCCACACCTCCTTTTCCTTAGGAGGAGCTGTTTCTTGTATGTCCTGAATGTGGTATGCTACTAATGTCATTCAGAGGATGATGGAATTAACCATCTGTCCAGCCTCCTTAGCTGGCTGGTCGGATGTTTTGTTGCCCATGACACAGCATCCAAGCTCCCTGTGTGTGCTTGGCATTTTACCACTGCTTTGGTCCCCCCTCTTCGCAGTTCTATTATTAGTTGTTGTAGGAGGGGGCCATGAGCTACTAGGGTACCATCACTCTTCTAAAAAACCTCTTCTCTGCCACCTTGTTATCCCAGAATGGACAGTAGAGGCTACATATGCTGAGTCCGTGTATATTGTAACATCATATGGATACACCAACTGTAATGTCTGTACCAGGGCATGTAATTCCGCTGCTTGGGCAGAGAAGCGTGAAGGCAATGGTAAGTACTTCAGTACTGAGTACATCACATTTGGTAACGTACCTGTCTGTTCTACCATGGCTGCACCTGTGTGTCGAAGTCCTGTCACCTGATCTATGATAGAAGATCAATGAATATATAGTACTCTACTTCCTTCTATTGGTGTCTCTTGTGCTAGGGCACTGTGTTGTTCCTCATGTGTAGCACAATCATGGTCTGTGTCTCTTAATGGTTCTACTAGAAATTGCACGGCGTTGACAGAGTGAGCAGGCACTATTTTAATAGCAGCATTGGAAAGTATGACTGCATACCCAGGTGCCCTTTGAGTTGGAGTGCTCTAAGCTTTCTGTTAAACTGCAAAAGGGGCATGTTCAACATACAATGTGGTGGGACTACCAACTGTTATTGCTTATGCCTTCTATACAGCAAGGGCTGCTGCTGCTGCTAGGGACTGCTCACAGGGAAAATGTCCTCTCATAATGTCATCTAGTTGACCACTAAAATAAGTAATTGGCTTATGCCCCATTGGATATCTCTCTGTAAGGACAACTGTCATAGTTGTCCCATTTGTATGTAAGAACAAAAACAACTCCTTTGCATAGTATGGCATTGCCAGCATTGGTGCTGAGGAAATAGATTCTTTCAAGTCATTGAATACCTGTATGATTTTTGGTCTCCGCTATATAGGCATGCTTGGTGAGTGCCCTAATTTCTACACTTCTTCCTGGCAAACTGAATTATTTTCCTCTCAACCTTGTATCTCTTGTGTGTTAGGACTGTTAACAAGTTCACAGTATCTTGGGTGCACTCCTTGTGGGAGGGGCTGCGTATCAGTAAGTCATCAAAGTACTGTAAAATTGTGCTGTCACGTTGAAAAATTGTCAAGTCATTTCTAAGGACTCTGTTAAACACTGACAGGGACTCACAATACCCTTGAGGTAAACATGAATATGTATACTGGGCCCCAGAAAATGATAAAGCAGTCAAATAATGACTCTCTGGATGTAATGGCAAGCCATAAAAATAATTTTTCAAGTCTATGACGGAAAAATACTTAGCATCATTGGGTATATGTGTGAGGATAACTGAAAGATCAGGAAACACTGGAAACTGTTGTACCGCAATAGCGTTCAGAGTTTGGAAATCACAGACCATCGTCCAGGAATCCCCATTAGCTTTGCACTCTGATATATCGGTGTATTACATGGTGAAGAAGAGGGATACAAAACCCCTTGTCTAACCAATGTGTGTATAGTTACGCTTAACCAATGCGTGTATAGTTACGCTTATTCCTTCATGGGCTTTACAAAAGATAGGGTACTGCCTTACTTTAATTGCACATTATCTTTTAGTTTTATTATTTTTTGGGGTTAAATTTAAGATTTTTTCAAAACACAAGAGCACTTTGAACAACATTATCATTGGAGGCCATTAAAGCGTACAGCATCAGAAATAATAATGCTAGCTGTGCAGCTACTGAGGTAAATAAGACGAGAGAAAGACGGAGAGAATCAGCAGGAGAAAAGTGAAAGTATGAAGAGAAGAGAGAAAATAGCTTGAATAGGTACATAGACATGTCATCACAAGCAGTTGTTCAATCTTATCAACTGTGGTCTTCTCCGAGCTAAAGAACCAAGAGAAGATAACTTGAACATAAAGGAAACAATAGAAAAATTATTGGTGGTGGTGTTACGGTATCTAACTCTATAATTGGGTGGGTGGTGGGGAAGCATCCTGCTTCAAAGCGGGTCGGAGTGGTGGCGGTGTTTAGCCAGGGGTGGATGTGATTCAAATCTGAAAGAGATGTTATCGGTTCTGCACTAAATATCAGTCCTAAATCATTTGGATCCAAGAACCATAGCTGGGATGGCCCGCCAGCAAGACAGGCATTCACACCTCTGCTGGTCCTTGGCAATTCAGTGGGGTTGTGTCTCCACATGTATTTCTGTGTCTACTTCTTCTTCAAACACAATCTCTGTGGATCTCGAATCGTCATTAAACAATATGTCATCTGTTAAGTCTGACACTTTTGTCCCCGGTGAATATTATAGCTTTCCATCTTCCCGGACCCTGATCTACTGCTTACAATACGCCAACATTTCTTGTCATCCTTATTCACATCAATGAGAGTATTAATACCTCTCCTACTTTAGCTTTGGGGTATTCTGATCTGAACAGAATTTTAGGTGGTATCTCTAACCAATTGCCTGTCAATGTTGATTCAGTCATAAAATGTTTTATCCCTGGTTGAATAAGGGACTTATTCAATGGGACCCCTCTTATTTGTGGGTCCCATTTATCTGGTGATGTTCTGAGGCTTATGAATTTTAATGGTACCCCGGGAGTAGAACAAAGCATTGATCCATCTGAACAAAATGTTATTGTCATATTACATTTATGTAACAGGTCTCTACCCAATAAATGTGCAGGGGCCTGAGGGGCAAATAATAATGATGATTCAGAAGATATTGTATCCCCAATTTGAACTGGAACATCACAGGTATATGGTGTTGTCATTATTTCACCTGAGAACATCTCTGCAGCCATAGATTTATTTGAAAGCGGTAATCCTGAATCTCTGATGCATGATTTTGTGGCCCGTATCAATCAAAAATGTATATTTTTTTCACCAGTATGCATATTTGTGCTGTTGGCTCCTGTTGGTTGTTGGAGGTCCTTCATATTTCTGGGCACGTTAGGGCCTCAGGTCTTGACTGTCATTGTGTACATAGAAATGGATTGCCTCCTTGTACAATCATTCCTCCCATCATTTGTCCCGAGGTAGGAGAAAAGGTCTGCTTGGGAATTTGCTGGTAGCCCATCGGTCTCGGCGGCTGTATGTGTGCCGTCACTTGCTGCATCGGCTGCACAGGTGGGCGCTGTTGTCCCAAAGAAGCCTGAGGACCAGGGACAGTTCCTCCTTGAGAGCGGAGGAGTGTCACCCTACTTGCTGCAAGCACAGCAGGCAAACACAAATAAATAAAATGGCATAATAATGCCATTTTATTTTGCCACCAGCTCGCACTGTGTACAGCACAAGCGTAAGGGCGTGAGGCGGGGCTGAATCCTGCAATTGCAGGATGACTGCTGCCCCTTTCAGTGCACATGTTGGGTTGGCTGGCTGTCTAGCTAAGGCCAGCCCGACATGCACACTTGTAGACCCAACAATCCATGGCTGTCAAAACAGCCAGGGGATTGCTGGCACGGGGCCCCCAGCCTCAAAATGAGTGCTGGGTTCACCTGCTCTCTCCGATCCTGGAGCTGCTCTCATGCTGAAAATAGCATGAGAGCAACGCCAGGATTGGTTGGATTTGTTACCACTAAGCAGGAAGGAAGTCCTTCCATTCCTGCTTGTGGATGCCAGGGGAGAAGTACCGCACCGGGGGAAGCTGCAAATATGGTAAGTTTGGTGCCAACTCACCCCACTATATATTTGTCCTGCAGGCCGCCACTTCTGAGGACCATAATAAGAGGTGTCTTGTTGTGGTTGATATTGATACTGCATATTGTTGTCTTGCTGAGACTTCCTAAAGCGACATTCTGCTATAAGGTGTCCTTTCCTCCCACAACAGATGCACGTCATGTTTCTTTTATCCCCTCCGATTATTTGGCCCCTTCCTTTACCCATATCTCGTTGTTGTAATTGGGTACACTGCGAGTATGGCACTATTTGTGCCGCAGGCACCACCGGATCTATATTTAATGGTTGTGGTGCCACCATTGGTGGCGCCACAGCTTGAACTGCTTGAGTTAATATTCGCTCCCACTACCCCTTCTTTTTAGACCTGCTTTTCTAATGTTTGAGCTGCCAGCTTAGTAGCTTTCTTCTTCTTCTCTTTCTCATCTTTCTTTTTTACATAATGTAAAATAATGCCTTGTATTTCTGTCCAATTCTTAATTTCAAGTGCTACTACAGCGCCTAACTTATTTTTGTATATCTTCAGGCAGAACATTCTTGACAATGTGAAAAAACATCCTACAGTTTTGCGGGTTGAATTCCCCAAAGTTCAACATCCACATCTTTTTCATCCTGTCCTTTATTCTAACACTGTCTCATCTTTTCCCATTGTCTTAATCATCATACCTCCCACATCGAGACTATCTGGATCCCTTACTTTCAACTGATTCCATACGACTGCATGTACACTAATAAATTTGTCACAATCTCTGTTATTACTTTTTAAAGTGTTCCTATTGTTTGGCTGCCCTGTTGGCACTATTTGGTGAAATATAATATTAACAACAGCTCCTACAGTGCTGGTAAGGAGGCTTTTCACACCCTCTGTAGCCATGGCCACGCCTGCTGTGTGTTGTTCAAAGGCGGCTATTCATTTGAATGCGTCTTTTAGTAATGGTGGTAATTGTTTTTGTACGTTCTTCTTATCCATGTGCTGCCCTGAAACATAAACAGGAGGATTTCTGCCCAGAACCACTTTGTACCATCATACTTGTCTGCGTTCTGATGCCAGACATGTAATGACGCTCATATAGTTGTAATCCCATCTTGAACGCCTGCCCCCCCCCCCACTGTACAATCTTAAGCTATGACTAAATCTCTTGGGACAAAGGACCCCTCTCTGGCTGGTCTTTAGTATAATCTGCTAAATTGTTAGTAAAGGGAAATAAATTAAACGAGGACTGTTCCCCCAATATTACTGTAATATTAGGTGTCATACAGTCCTATTTTACTGTCTTGTTGACACAAATATTATTAGGACCAAAATACTCATTTTCATCATCCTCACTGTCCTCTTCTCTGAAGGTAACATTTCCTTTCATCCTTATGCTACCTTTTAGGTGGGTGAGATTCCCATGAGTACCTTACAACTTCAACTTATCCATTTCACTCTGTCTCCTTTTCTTTGGCTGTTTCCCTTTCATTACTACACTCCTATTTTTCAGTAGCTCTCCCTGTTCTTCTATTTCTCTGTCTTCCAGTGACTCTGCTACCTTATCAGATAAGGAACACACCTTAGCTAGGTGACTATTTAACTTCTAAACTGCTCATTCTATCTTCTCTTGCTCTTCTTTTCTTTACCCTGCCTCTCTCTTGTCGACTTACAAGTACTCTGTTCAACCTCTAAATGGTGCCATTCCGTCCCAGTGAGTCTGCTTATGTGGGTGTCCCCCCCACCACCCTTTTGAGGTGAGTTGTTCAAATCCTTCAACAAAAGTTATGGGGAGGTATTACATCTGGTCCCATCAAACTGACTGTTCTCCACATATTGTTGTATAACTTGCAAGGAGTCAAAGATCTTGCTAGGAGCCCCATACATGGTTCCCAACTGTATATGTAAAGAGACCATGTATGGGGGAATATCTTGAGGTACCACCTGTCTCATATATTTGCATGTTCCTGCATTCTGACATCTGTAGTTGCAATTGATCATCTCCCTTATTGAGCTCCAGTGTAAATGTGGCAGTGACTTGACCAGTATAATTTTTAGGGCTTTCATCTTCTGTCTCGGTGTCTGACCTTTGTATGTGGCAACGTCTTTTTTTAAAAAATTCTTCTAATTTGAAGGAAGACAACAAACCAGTGCAGCAGTAGAATTGACAATAGCAGTTTGCAGCCAATCAATACCGCCCCACCGGGATGGCATCTATTCCCCTCCCCGCCCCCCACAGAGAATTCAGGACAAAACCATGACCTCAGGTTGTCTGTCATTACGATTTTCAGATACTGTACAGGGTGGGGAACATTATCCACCGCAATGATTATTCCACTTTCCCCAAATGTAAGTCCATTTGTTAGGACAGCTCCTATTCTCATACACCACTCTCTCCGCCAACATGTACCAGTCTAAATCTGTCTTCCAGTTTGCCAGTTCTTGAGATCAATCTATCTTCCAAGTTCGGGCAATATTGCATTTCGCCACTGTTAACCCCACAGTCATCCAGGTTTTATCCATCTGAGTAATGTTGGTTGTGACCGAGACATTTAGGGGGTCATTCCGACACTGGCGGTCATAGACCGCCAGGGCCGCGAACGACGGAAGCACCGCCAACAGGCTGGCGGTGCTTCCTTGCCCATTCTGACCGCGGCGGTAAAGCCGCGGTCAGAAAACCGGGGCCGGCGGTTTCACGCCGGTTTTCCCCCAGCTGGGCGAATCCGCCATGGCGGCGCTGCAAGCAGCGCCGCCATGGGGATTCTGACCCCCTTACTGCCAGCCTGTTTCTGGTGGTTGTCACCGCCAGGAAGAGGTTGGCGGTAATGGGTGTCTAGGGGCCCCTGGCATGGGCAGTGCAGGGGTCCCCTAACAGGGCCCCAGCCTGCTTTTCACTGTCTGCCTAGCAGACAGTGAAAAGCGTGACGGGTGCAACTGCACCTGTCGCACACCTGCAACACCGCCGGCTCCATTCGGAGCTGGCTTCAGTGTTGCAGGCCGCCTTCCCGCTGGGCCGGCGGGCGCTAACAATGTTAGCGCCCGCCGGCCCAGCGGGAAGGTCGGAATGGCTGCAGCGGTCTTTTGACCGCGGAGCGGCCAAATGGCGGTTCCCGCCAGGCGGGTGGCGACCGCCACCCGCCGGGGTCAGAATGACCCCCTTAATAGACACCATTTAGGGGAGGATGCAACAGTATTTCAACAAACAGTATTTAAACAGGCACCACAGACTCCCAAAAGCCCTGAATGACTGGGCAATTCCGTAACATCTGATAAAATGTCCCCATGTGGCCACAATTTGGAGGGCAGAGGGGCAAAGCCACTCTGCGCATCTTTGCCAGGGTGGTGCAAGCATAATAACTTCTATGAAGGATTTTCAGTTGGATTAAACGGAATCTAGAACGGATGGCTACTTTGCACGGTGAAGCTAAAGCCTCCAGCCATTCATCATCATCATCTAGTGCCCCTAAATCATATATCCACTGTTCCTGCAGACTGCCAGTGGTATCAATAGTGTTATTGATGAGTTAGAGATATGTGAGGGAAATTGCTTTTTTGGGGATGTATTCGGTCAACAGACGATCTTCAGGTGGGGAGGATTCTGGGAGGTTTTCTCCTTTTGGCAATATCTTAAGGAAGGCATGACGGATTTGCAGATAACAGTAGGCTTCGGTAGGTGCAAGTTGGTAGGTGGCTTGGAGGTCTGGAAAGGACAAGATATCAACGTGGCTCCATGAATGTCCCACCTTAGCAATGCCAATGAGATCCCAATTACGGGAATCTCAACTGTGCCGTATCCCACAGCAGGGTGGCGTGTGAGATTTGTGTTCTTCCACCCCAGTGTATGAAATGTTTTGTGCCAGAGCTCTAGGGTCACTGCTGTGGGAGTGGGGAAAGTATGTGGTTTTTTTCCACAATAACTTGCCCTTAGGAAACCCCCAGGTATCATAGCGGGTGATAAGCTGGCTCTGATACACGGAGGTGGACCCAATGGTTAATAGTTACCAGTTACGGTGCTCAATGGTAATTACGTACATCTGGCAAGGCAGTGCCTCCGTCATACCAACTACACGTCAATTTTGTGATGGCTATGCGTGTGGGCCACCAACCTAAAGGAGGGTGTGTATTTCTCGATCTATACTTTGAAAGTATCAGGCAGGGACAGGGTGTGGTTATTGTGGAGGGCATGAAGGAAACGAGGGAGTGACATAATTTTCAATATGGCGACCCTACCCAGGAGTGACATGGGAAGGGTCCTCCAGCGCTCCACATCTTTTCAGAGTCACTCCAGAGGTGGCTCCAGATTGCGAGCATAGAAGACACCGGGTTCCCTGGTGACATGAATATCCAGGTAGCAGAGTACCTTCGTACTGATATGGGCCGTGCAACAGACAGGCAACTGTGGGGCCTTTCCATATAGGAGGTAGAGAAGTGAAATTTTTCCAATTGATAGTGTAGCCAAAATATTAGTGAAATTGAGTAAAGGATATGCAGTATTCTAATAAGGCTGTGATGTGGGTCTGTAATATAAAGTAAAATGTCATCAGCGTAGAGGGATATATGATCCTCCCTCTCCGCCATCCATTGCAGGCCTTTAATCAAAGGGTTGCCGCTTATCCTGACCGCCAGTGGCTCCAGCCCCAGGGTGAATATGAGGGGGGAGAGTAGGCATCTGTACGGAAATGCCTTCCTTGGCATGGTTACGCCCTGACTTTTTGCCTTTCCAGTTATGATTGAAAGTGTGCTGGGACCCTGCTAACCAGGCCCCAGCACCAGTGTTCTTTCCCTAAACTGTTCCTTTGTTCCCACAATTGGCACAGCCCTGGCACACAGATAAGTCCCTTGTAATGGTACCCTGGTACCAAGGGTCCTGTTGCCAAAGAAGGTTTCTGAGGGCTGCAGCATGTCTTATGCCACCCTGGGGACCCCTCACTCAGCACATGCACACTGCCTCACAGCTTGTGTGCGCTGGTGGGAAGAAAATGACTAAGTCGACATGGCACTCCCCTCAGGGTGCCATGCCCACCTCTCACTGCCTGTGGCATAGGTAAGTCACCCTTCTAGCAGGCCTTACAGCCCTAAGGCAGGGTGCACTCTACCACAGGGGAAGGCATAAGTGCATGAGCAGAACCTTAGACATTGTAAGTGCAGGGTAGCCATAAAGAGTATATGATATGGTCTGTGAGTATGTCAAATACGGACTCTACTGTTCCATAATGGCTACACTGAAATCTGGGAAGTTTGGTGTCAAACATCTCAGCACAATAAATGCACACTGATGCCAGTGTGGGATTTATTGTAAAATACACCCAGAGGGCATCTTAGAGATGCTCCTTGAATATCAGTCCAACTCCTAGTGCTAGGCTGACCAGTTGCTGCCAGCCTGCCACAACCAGACGAGTTTCTGGCCACATGGGGAGAGTGCCTTTGTCACTCTGTGGCCAGGAACAAAGCCTGCACTGGGTGGAGGTGCTTCTCACCTCCCCCTACAGGAACTGTAACACCTGGTGGTGAGCCCCAAAGGTTCATGCCTTTTGTTACAGCACCCCATGGCATCCCAGCTAGTGGAGATGCCCGCCCCTCCGGCCACTGCCCCCACTTTCGGCGGAAAGGCCGGAGAGGATATTGAGAAAAACAAGGAGTCACCTCCTACCAGTCGGGACAGCCCCTAAGGTGTCCTGAGCTGAGGTGACCCCTGCCTTTAGAAATTTTCCATCTCGAGGTTGGAGGATTCCCCCAATAGGAATGTGCCCCCCTGCCCTCAGGGAGGAGGAACAAAGAGGGTGCAGCCACCCTCCAGGACAGTAGCCATTGGCTACTGCCCCCGACCTAAATACACCCCTAAATTTCGTATTTAGTGGTGATCTTGAACCCAGGAAATCTAATTCCTGCAACCTGAAGAAAGAAGGACTGCTGACCTGAAAGCCCTGCAGTGACGGCGGAGACCACAACTCACTTGGCCCCAGCCGTACCGGCCTGTCTCCAGACTCAAAGAACATGCACAACGACGTATCCGACTGGGACCAGTGACCTCTGAGGACTCAGAGGACTGCCCTGAACCCGAAGGACCAAGAAACTCCAGAGAACAGCAGCACTGTTCAAAACAGCAACAACTTTGCAAGTTTTTAGCAACTTCCAAAGAACTCTCTCTTCCCGCCGGAAGCGTGAGACTTCTCACTCTGCACCCGACACCCTCGGCTCGAGCTCCAGAGAACAAACATTGCAGAGAGGACTCCCAGGTGACTACGACGATGTGAGTACCCTGAGTCGAGCCCCCTGCATTCTACAGCGACGCCTGCAGAGAGGATTCAGAGGCCCCCCCTAACCGTGGCTGCCTGGTAACAAGGAACCGGACGCCTGGACCAAGCACTGCACCCGCATCCCCCGGACTGAAAGGAGCCACCTTCCAGTGCAGGAGTGACCAGCAGGCGGCCCTCTTCCTAGCCCAGTCGGTGGCTGGCCGAGAAGCCCCCCCTTGTGCCCTGCCTGCATCGCCTAAGTGACCCCCGGGTCCTTCCATTGCTTCCTATAGCAAACCCGACGCCTACTTTGCACACTGCACCCGGCCGCCCATGTGCTGCTGAGGGTATGCTTTGTGTGCCCTTCCAGTACTCTACAAACCCCCTCCCTGGTCTGCTCCAGAGGACACAGGTACTTACCTGCCAGCACACCAGAACCGGGGCACCCCTGTTCTCCATAGGCTCCTATGTGTTTTGGGCCCTCCTTTGACCTCTGCACCTGACCGGCCCTGTGTTGCTGGTGCGGTGACTTTGGGGTTCCCTTGAACCCCCAACAGTGGGCTTCCTATGCCCAGGAGACTGAACTTGTAAGTGCTTTACTTACCTGAGAATCCTAACCAAACTTAGCTCCCCCAGGAACTGTTGATTTTTGCACAGTGTCCACTTTTAAAATAGCTTATTGCCATTTTAACGTAAACTGTGTGTACTAGTGTTTTAAATCAAAGTTCTTTACTTACCTGTGTGATGTACTTTGCAGTTTATGTAGTTACCTCTAATTCTTAATCTTGTGGTTCTAAAACAAATGAACAAAATATATTTTTCTATATAAAAACTATTGGCCTGAAGTTAAGTCTTTGAGTGTGTGTTCCTCATTTATTTCCTTTGTGTGTACAACAAATGCTTAACACTACCCTCTGATAAGCCTACTGCTCGACCACACTACCACAAAATAGAGCATTAGTATTATCTAATTTTGCCACTATCAACCTCTAAGGGGAACCCTTGGACTCTGTCCACACTATCTCTCACTTTTGAGATAGTATATATAGAGCCAACTTCCTACAGCATCCTTGACAGGTACTTCGTTGTAATCGAAATTATGTAGATGTACCCTCATTAACGACCACCTGGGCCAAAGGCTCTCTATAAAGAAACCATATCCAGGCAAAAAATCCTAGCCCAAATCCAAATCTTTGGAAGACTTCAAACATATGTGGCCACTCAATAGTATTGAAGGCCATCCGGACATCCAATGAAAACATCAGCTTGCATGTGGGACCCCATACGCCGCCCAAACCGGGGAATGATCGGAGAGTCCCCTGGTTGAATGTTTGATCTCCTGGAAATGAGGAAGCAAGTGCGGTAGGGTGAGTATGTAGTCAAACTACTGTCTGCCCCGGAATGGAATGTGTATTGTAACACTGTTGGGTTATAAGCTTGCCATACGTCAACAAGTCCTAGGGGAGCCAGGAAATCCGCCAATGAGTGTCAAGTCAGACCAGTCTGTCTAGATGGCCATCCTTAGTCTTGCAGTGTGCTGCACTCAAGTTGCCCCTCCATAACTAACTCTCCATCAGGGAGCTTTAAGTGGAGAGCGCTGAGTTCAGCCAAGACAGCATTGTAGATTTGCAGGGGAGACATAGACAATGTTCAGTGAAATGCCTTCCCAATCCCCAGAGAGTGCTGCATAATGCCCACAGCGATCCACCCAGGTGTGTTTAACTATGAGAGGCAGTGATGTGTGTAATAATATGCCCAATCCACGGGAGTCTGAGGTATATCCCGCATGGGCTACCATCTTGAATCCCCAGCAGTTTAGGGTTCCGTAGTGGTTTCCCTGTAAATGTGTCCTGTGGAGGAGCACATCGTGGCATGCCATTTAAGGTATTGTAGTACCACTCCCCTTTTTAGTTTATCTCCCAGTCCATTAACATTCCAGGATATCAATTTAATGTCAGGGATGTCAATGCCATAAACGCAATATAAAAAATCTTTATTTCTTTAGTGAATCCTAGTTTGTTTTTAATGGGATAACAGGCGTTAGCTTAGCCTTTGGCTTACAGACTCGTGTCCCTGTCACCTAGTGACTTAACCTACTTAGCTTGCTCTGTCTTAGCCCATTTAATTATTTAATGCTTCTAAGATGGCTGCCTTGTTTGTAGTTAGGCCACTTGTTATGAGTTACATTATCAGTGTCACTGCGCTAAGGCATCAAGATCCAGCAACAAAGACAAACAAACAGTAGGTGTTCACACTTAGGGATTTTTCCTTGCTATACATTCGAGGGATTGTTTATATTAATTGCCGTCCCAAGGACTTCTGTTATCTATTGTATGGGAACACACCTTGTAGATCTGTATAAATACATCGCACTTTAGACAGATAACCAGAGGGATTCCCATCAGAGGGCATCGCCACCATCGCTGATATCGATGCTGCAGTCGTCTTGACGCTGACCCAGTCTTTCTGTCCCTGCGGAGTCTGAGATAGATACCTCATTCCAAGGTAACAAGGGTTGGGGGCTCCTCTCATGGACATGGCATTGGCAGATTAGGTTTAACAACCCCAGCTCTCCTTTAGGTAGGAGGTTAGGCCTTTCACATTAGGGTATTAGGGCATATTACATCTGTTATGTCTTTTCTATGTATTGCAAGATGGTGGGGGTCTTTGTTATAATGACTCTCGTCTTCACGATTCTGTTTCTTGCATTATTCATTATCCTAATCATTGCAGCCCATGCAACTTATCGCAAATTGCAGTTATGTTGAATAAAAACTATTGAAACTTTACTGCATCTTTGTCATTGCCTGTGTTTGTATGAGACATGATATATCTGTGAGAAAGGGGTAATCTCCGTTTAACCACGACACTCCCTGAGATGTCATATTCTCGAGTCCATGCGTAAAGGCTGCCACAAATCACCTTTTACTATTCTGTTTCTAGTGAGCCGGTAAGGTTGGGACAACAGTTGCGATTTGTTGTAGGAAAGGCTTAGTTGCCTACGAACAAAAGTACTGTCATCCTTTAACCAGCAGTCTTGCCCAGAGCAAGAGTCCAAACTACGACAATTCTAAGGGTCGATACATGGGGGGGAAGTGGAAGATTTACTGCAATGTGAGGGCTTCGGCTGAGAGCCTTATATTTTGACCACATCAGTATACTGCACATTAAGGAGAACAAAAACATTACAACAACCAAAAAGTATGATAAACCTTAAAACAGCCAGTCCCCACTCCCTGCATAGTGGATCCAAAACTACCTACCTCCCCAAATCTGCAGAGCGCCTCTCACCCCAACGCAACATGTATAACTAGGGGTGGCTTGTAGCCCACCACCGATCATCCCCAGTGGGAAGCCCCTGTAAAGAAATTGTTTACCATGCTGGCGGTTTTCCATGTGTGTCAGCAAAATTGTTGAGACCAGTAGTTCCAGTCATCAGCTTGCTGTCTGCTGAAGTATGTAGTTAGACAAAATTGTAGGACGTGGAAGCCTTTCTGATTATTATGTGGGGTCTAGGGCAAGGCCAGACCCAGTGAGGTGCTCTGATCTCTCTGTGGTCCAGAGCCCGACTGTTAGATCGTTTTGTTGGTCTCTTAGCATCTTAGTCCCTGGTGCGAGGAACGATGCGGTTTCCCTGTAGTGTGCCAGCCCTCAAGCCAGTCCCAGGTGTGCTGTGGCATTTCAAAGCACCACGTCTTGCTGTACGCCACCACTCGCAGCTTGGCAGGGAAAATCAGGGAGTATTTTATGTCACGATCTCGTAAGACTTTTTGGACCTCTAAGAAGCTGGGCCGCTGCATGTGTATTGTAAAGTCTGGAAAAAGGTCATGGTTGCATTTTCATATTGGACTGGTGGGGCACTTTGAAGCATTTGCGAAATCACGTCATGATCACAGTAGTTTAAAATTCTTGCTATGATTGGTGAGGGGGCACTCCCGAGCAAGGGGGTGTCCCAGTGACACGATGAGCCAGCTCCACAGAGAAATACTTAGAAAGGCCCCTTGGCTGCAAGGCTTTGAGGATAAGATCTTCGAAGGACAAGTTAACCGCATGTCCCTCGGAACACTCAGGTACTCCTATAATGCGAATGTTGTTTCATCTTGAGTGGACCTCGTAGTCTTCCAGCATGGCCTGTAGATTTTTAGTGAGGGTTTGTAACTCACCAACTTGTGCTTTAGTGTCCCACTGAGGGTGACCATGAATTCTTTACCCAGGCATTAACATTGCACAGGTCAGCCATCAGTAATTTCACTCCGATTTTGGCTTCTAGGGAGGTACAGACTCCCTTTATAGCCTCCATAATGTCTTGAAGCGTGAGGGCCCCTGGATCTGGCGGGGTGTGGCCCTGTGTAGTCGTGGTGATTTCTGAAGGTGCTCCTGCCCCAGGAAACACCTTTCAGGAGCGAATATTTGTCTAATTTGCTGGGATGTACAGTTCATCCTCCTGTCATTGTGAAGATATAGGATGGTCACTCAGAAGGGAAGATGAAGGGGGCAAGAAGGGGCGCTGCGGTAATCGCTGCCACCGGCCCAGAGGTTGCAGTAATGGCTCTGGCCACCTGCCGGATTTCCCATTGAGCAACACCCCATCTGCTGTATAGGTTATTGATCAGAATGCTGGCTGAGGCACTTTGCCACAAGGAGTGAAGGGAGTGTTGATATCCACATGGGTGAGGAGAGGGCAGAGGAAGTCTCCTCAGCGAACAAGCAGAGGCAAGTAGGATGCGGCTCACGCGGCCCCCTTAAACAAAGATCCATGGGGGAAGCAGCAGGCAGATGGAATGAATCGGTAGAACACAGCTCGAGCCTATACTGGATTTGCATATAGTCCCCCCACTCGCGGCCTGAAGGCAAGTCTAAGCCACAAGGGCTGCTAGTTGCAGGCACTAAACAGAACTGCCACACGGAGCAATTGTGCGGGTGCAGTAAGCGCGTCTCTGCTGCCTTGCCACTCACTGCCTCCTCCCAAAGTGCAAGGCGCTTCACCTGCCCCGGGAGGTACCTGCCGGGGTCATGCTGGTTTTCGCTGCCAGTGTTGTGCTCAGTTTTGGGCGCCAGGCACCCCTGTCTGCCACACCGCAACCCCCACAGGCTCCGAGATGCCATCGTCCAGGAATCCCCATCAGCTTTACACACTGAAAAATCAGTGTATTACATGGTGAAGAAGAGGGATACAAAACCCCTTGTCTAACCAATGCGTGTATAGTTACGCTTAACTAATGCGTGTATAGTTATGCCTATTCCTTCATGGGCTTTACAAAAGATAAGGTACTGTCGTACTGTAGGGAATTGCACATTATCTTTTAGTTTTATTATTTTTTTGGGGTCAAATCAAGATTTTTTCAAAACACAAGAGCACTTTGAACAACATTATCATTGGAGGCCATTAAAGCATACATCATCAGAAATAATAATGCTGGCCATGCAGCTACTGAGGTAAATAAGACGAGAGAAAGACGGAGAGAATCAGCAGGAGAAAAGTGAAAGTATGAAGAAAAGAGGGTACATAGACATGCAATCACAAGCAATTGTTGAATCTTATGAACTGTGGTCTTCTCCAAGCTAAAGAACCAAGAGAAGATAACTTGAACAGTGAGGAAACAATAGAAAATTTGGGTGTGGTGTTATGGTAAGCTAACTCTAGAGTTTGGTGGGTAGTGGGAAAGCATCCTGCTTCAAAGCAGGTCGGAGTGGTGGCGGTGTTTAGCCAGGGGTGGGTGTGATTCAAATCTGAAAGAGATGTTAACGGTTCTGCACTAAATATCAGTCCTATATCATTCAGATCTAAGGACCATAGCTGGGATGGCCAGCCAGCAAGACAGGCATTCACATCCTCTGCTGGTCCTTGGCAATTCAGTGGGGCCGTGTCTCCACATGTATTTCTGTGTCTACTTCTTCTTCATACACAATCTCTGTGGCTCTCGAATCGTCATTAAACAATATGTCATCTGTTAAGTCTGATACTTTTGTCCCTGGTGAATATTATAGCTGGCCCTCTTTCCGGACCCTGATCTTCTGCTTACAATACGCCAGATTTTCTTGTCATTCTTATTCACATCAATGAGAGTACTAATACCTCTCCTACTTTAGCTTTGGGGTATTCTGATCTGAACAGAATTTTAGGTGGTATCTCTAACCAATTGCCTGTCAATATTGATTCAGTCATAAAATGTTTTATCCCTGGTTGAATAAGGGACTTATTCAATGGGACCCCTCTTATTTGTGGGTCCCATTTATCTGGTGATGTTCTGAGGCTTATGAATTTTAATGGTACCCCGGTAGTAGAACAAAGCATTGATCCATCTGAACAAAATGTTATTGTCATATTACATTTATGTAACAGGTCTCTACCTAATAAATGTGTAGGGGCCTGAGGGGCAAATAATGATGATTCAGAAGGTATTTTATCCCCAATTTGAACTGGAACATCACAGGTATATGGTGTTGTCATTATTTCACCTGAGAACACATGTGCAGCCATAGATTTATTTGAATGTGGCAACCCTGAATCTTTGATGCATGATTTTGTGGCCCGTTTCAATCAAAAACGTATATTTTTTCACCAGTATGCATATTTGTGCTGTTGGCTCCTGTTGGTCATTAGGTCCTTCATATTTCTGGGTACGTTGGGGCCTCAGGTCTTGACCGTCATTTTGTACCTAGAAATGGATTGCCTCCTTGTACAATCATTCCTCCCATCATTTGTCAGGGCATCACCTGAGGTGCTGGCCTTTGCACTAACGCCAAGGTAGGAGACAAGGTCTGCTGGGGAATTTTCTGTAGCCCATCGGTGTCTGTGGCTGTAATTGTGCTGTCACTTGCATCGGCTGCACAGGTGGGTGCTGCTGTCCTAAAGAAGCCTAAGGACCAGGGACAGTTCCTCCTTTACAGTGGAGGAGCGTCACCCTACTTGCTGCAAGCGCAGCAGTTAAACGCAAATAAATTAAATGGCATAATAATGCAGTTTTATTTTGCCACCAGCTCGTACTGTGTACAGTACAAGTGTGAGGGCATGGGCCAGGGCTGAATCCTGCAATTGCAGGATGACTTCTGCCCCTTTCATTGTGCATGTCGGGTTGGCTGGCTGTCTAGCTAAGGCCAGCCCAACATGCACACTGTAGACCCAGCAGTCCAGGGCTGTCAAACAGCCAGGGGATTGCTGGCACGGGCCCCCAGCCTCAAAATGAGTGCTGGGTTCACCTGCTGTCTCCGATCCTGGAGCTGCTCTCATGCTGAAAATAGCATGAGAGCAACTCCAGGATTGGTTGGATTTGTTACCACTAAGCAGGAAGGAAGTCCTTCCATTCCTGCTTGTGGATGCTAGGGGAGAAGTACTGCACCGGGGAAAGCTGCAAATATGATAGGTTTGGTGCCATCGCACCCCTCTATATATTTGTCCTGCAGGCCGCCACTTCTGAGGACCTTAATAAGAGGTGTCTTGTTGTGGTTGATATTGATAATGCATATTGTTGTCTTGCTGAGACTTCCTAAAGCGACATTCTGCTATAAGGTGTCCTTTCCTCCCACAACAGAAGCATGTCATGTTTCTTTTATCCCCTCCGATTATTTGGCCCCTTCCTTGACTTGTATCTTGTTGTTGTAATTGAGTACACTGCGGGTATGGCACTATTTGTGCCGCAGGCACCACAGAAGCTATATATAATGGCTGTGGTTCCACCATTGGTGGGGCCACAGCTTGAACTGCTTGAGTTAATATTCGCTCTCACTACCCCTTCTTGTTAGACCTGCTTTTCTAACTTTTGAGCTGACAGCTTAGCAGCAATGCCTTCATATGTTTCTTTCTTCTTCTTCTATTTCTCATCTTTCTTTTTTACATAATGTAAAATAATGCCTTGTATCTCTGTCCAATTCTTAGTTTCAAGTGCTACTACAGTGCCTAATTTATTTTTGTATGTTTTTAGGCAGAACATTCTTGACAATGTGAAAAAACATTCTACAGCGTTGCGGGTTGAATTCCCCAAAGTTCAACATCCACATCTTTCTCATCCTGTCCTTTATTCTAAAACCGTCTCATCTTTTCCCATTGTCTTAATCATCATACCTCCCACATCGAGAATATCTGGATACCTTACTTTCAACTGATTCCATACAACACTAATAAATTTGTCACCATCTCTGTTATTACTTGTTAAAGTGATCCTATTGTTTGGCTGCCCTGTTGGTACTATTTGGTGAAATATAATATTAACATCATCTCCTACAGTGCTGGTAAGGAGGCTTTTCACATCCTCTGTAGCCATGGCCACGCCTGCTGAGTGTTTTTCAAAGGCGGCTATTCATTTGGATGCTTCTTTTAGTAATGGTGGTAATTGTTTTCGTAAGTTCTTCTTATCCATGTGCTGCCCTGAAACATAAACAGGAGGATTTCTGCCCAGAACCACTTTGTACCACCATACTTTTCTGCGTTCTACTGCCGCCAGACAAGCTATGACGCTCATATATTCGTAATCTCATCTTGAAGGTCCTGCCCCCCCGTAGAAAAGTACTATCTTGCCTGGCATGTTACCCTCATTTTTACTTGTGTGTCAGTTTGTTTTTGCCTGTGTCACTGGGATCCTGCTAGCCAGGACCCCATTGCTCATAGTTTGTGGCCTATATGTGTTCCCTGTGAGGTGCCTGACTGTATCACTGAGACTCTGCTAACCAGAACCTCGGTGTTTATGCTTTCTCTGCTTTTAAATTTGTCACTGCAGGCTAGTGACCATTTTCACCAATTCTGATTGGCACACTGGAACACCCTTATAATTCCCTAGTATATGGTACCTAGGTACCCAGGGTATTGGGGTTCCAGGAGATCCCTATGGGCTGCAGCATTTCTTTTGCCACCCATAGGGAGCTCAGACAATTCTTACACAGGACTGCCACTGCAGCCTAAGTGAAATAACGTCCACATTATTTCACAGCCATTTTACACTGTACTTAAGTAACTTATAAGTCACCTATATGTCTAACCCTCACCTGGTGAAGGTTAGGTGCAAAGTTACTAAGTGTGAGGGCACCCTGACACTTGCCAAGGTGCCCCCACATTGTTCAGGGCAATTTCCCCGGACTTTGTGAATGCGGGGACACCATTACACTTGTGCACTACATATAGGTCAATACCTATATGTAGCTTCACAATGGTAACTCAGAACATTGCCATGTAACATGTCTAAGATCATGGAATTGTCCCCTCATGCCAAATCTGGTATTGGGGTGCCAATCCCATGCATCCCTGGGGCTCCAGCATGGACCCCGGTTGCTGCCAAACTAGCTCTCTGAGGTTTTTACTGCAGCTACCGATGCTGCCAACCCACAGACAGGCTTCTGCCCTCCTGGGGTCTGGGCAGCCCATTCCCAGGAAGGCAGAACAAAGGATTTCCTCTGAGAGAGGGTGTTACACCCTCTCCCTTTGGAAATAGGTGTTAAGGGCCTGAGAGGAGCAGCCTCTCCTGGCCTCGGGGAACGCTTTGAAGGGCACAGATGGGGCCCTCCTTGCATAAACCAGTCTACACCGGTTCAGGGATCCCCCAGCCCCTGCTCTGGCGCGAAATTGGACAAAGGAAAGGGGAGTGACCACTTGCCTGTCGATCATCCCCCCAGTGGTGGTGCCCAGAGCTCCTCCAGTGTGTCCCAGACCTCTGCCATCTTGAATGCAGAGGTGTGAGGGCACAATGGAGTTCTCTGAGTGGCCAGTGCCAGCAGGTGACATCAGAGACCCCTCCTGATAGTCGCTTACCTGGTTAGGTGGCCGATCCTCCTCTGAGGGCTATTTAGGGTCTCTCCTGTGGGTTTCTCTTCAGATAACGAATGCAAGAGCTCACCAGAGTTCTCTGCATCTCTCTCTTCACCTTCTGCCAAGGATCGACCGTTGACTGCTCCAGGACGCCTGCAAAACCGCAACAAAGTAGCAAGACGACTACCAGCAACATTGTAGCGCCTTATTCTGCTGGCTTTCTCGACTGTTTGCTTGTGGTGCATGCTCTGAGGGCTGTCTGCCTTCACCCTGCACTGGAAGCCAAGAAGAAATCTCCAGTGGGTCGATGGAATCTTCCCCCTGCTACCACAGGTACCAAACTTTTGTTTCACCGGTCTTCTGGGTCCCCTCTCATCTTGACGAGCGAGGTCCCTGGAACACAGGAGCTGGATCTAAGTGACCCGACAGTCCAGTGGTCCTTCTGTCCAAATTTGGTGGAGGTAAGTCCTTGCCTCCCCACGCCAGACAGTAATCCTGTGTACTGCATGAACTGCAGCTGCTAGGGCTTCTGTGCACATTTGCAAGGAATCCTTCGTGCACAGCATAGCCCAGGTCCCCAGCACTCAGTCCTGCATTGCGCAACTCGCTGAGCTGACCACCAACTTCGTGGGACCCTCCTTTGTAGTGTTGAGACGACTGCTGTGCTCAGATTTCTTGAACGCCTGTTCAAGTGCTTCTGCAAGTGCTGCCTGCCTCTGTGTGGGCTCTCTGTCTTGCTGAGTGCCCCCTCTGTCTCCTCCTCCAAGGGGCGACCTCCTGGTTCTTCCTGGGCCCGGGCAGCACCCATTTTCTTCAACCGCGACTCTTGGAGCTAGCAAGGCTTGTTTGCAGTCTTTCTGCGTGGAAACAATTATGCATCCTCCAGCACGCCGTGGAACATCTTCTGTGCAGAGGAGAAGTTCCTTGCACCTTCCGTTGTTGCAGAATCTTCTGCTTCTTCCACCCGGAGGCAGCCCTTTTGCACCTTCATCCAGGGTTTAGTGGGCTCCTGCCCCCCCGGGACACTTGCCTGACTCTTGGACTTGGTCCCCTTCCTTTACAGGTCTTCAGGTCCAGGAATCAATTTTCATTGCTTTGCAGTCAGTTGTTGCCTTTGCAGAATCTCCTATCACGACTTTAGTGTGTGTCTGGGGTAGTAGGGTAGCTTTACTCCTACTTTTCAGGGTCTTGGTGTGGGGTATCTTGGACACCCTTAGTGTTTTCTTACACTCCCAGCGACCCTCTACACACTACACTAGGCCTGGGGTCCATTTGTGGTTCCACATTTGGAGTATATGGATTGTGTTGCCCCTAGGCCTATTGTATCTTATTGCATCCTATTGTATTCTACAGTGTTTGCACTACTTTTCTAACTGTTTACTTACCTAATTTTGGTTTGTGTGTATATTTTGTGTATTTTACTTACCTCCTAAGGGAGTATATCCTCTGAGATATTTTTGGCACATTGTCACTAAAATAAAGTACCTTTATTTTTTGTAACTCTTAGTATTGTGATTCTTATGATATAGTGCTATATGATATAAGTGGTATAGTAGGAGCTTTGCATGTCTCCTAGTTCAGCCTAAGCTGCTCTGCTATAGCTGCCTCTATCAGCCTAAGCTGCTAGAACACTACTAATCTATTAATAAGGGATAACTGGACCTGGCACAAGGTGTAAGTACCATCAGGTACCCACTATAAGCCAGACCAGCCTCCTACACCCCCACTATATAATCCTAAAATATGACTAAATCTCTTGGGACAAAGGCCCCCTCTCTGGCTGGTTTTTAGTATAATCTGAAAAAATGTTAGTAAAGGGAAATAAATTAAACGAGGACTGTTCCCCCAATATTACTGTAATATTAGGTGTCATACAGTCCTATTTTATTGTCCTGTTGACACAAATATTATTAGGATCAAAATACTCATTTTCATCATCCTCACTGTCTTCTTCTCTGAAGGTAACATTTCCTTTCATCCTTATGCTACATTTTAGGTCGGTGGGATTCCCATGAGTACCTTACAACTTCAACTTATCCATTTCACTCTGTCTCCTTTTCTTTGGCTGTTTCCCTTTCATTAGTATGCTCATATTTTTCTGTAGCTCTCCCTGTTCTTCTATTTCTCTGTCTTCCAGTGGCTCCGCTATCTTATCAGATAAGGAACACACCTTAGCTAGGTGACTATTTAACTTCTAAACTGCTCATTCTATCTTCTCTTGCTCTTCTTTACTTACCATGCCTCTCTCTGGTCGACTTACAAGTACTCTGTTCAACCTCTAACTGGAGCAATTCCCTCCCAGTGAGTCTGCTTATGTGGGTGTACCCCCAACCCTTTTGAGGTGAGCTGTTCAACTCCTTCAACAAAAGTTATGGGAAGGTATTAAATCTGGTCCCATCAAACTGACTGTTCTCCACATATTGTTGTATAACTTTCAAGGAGTCAAAGATCTTGCTAGGAGCCCTGTACATGGTTCCCAACCGTATAGGTAATGAGAACGTGTATGGGGGAAAATCTTGAGGTACCACCTGTCTCATACATTTGTATGTTCGTGCATTCCGATATCTGTAGTTGCTATTGATCATCTCCCTTATTGAGCTCCAATGTAAATGTAGCAGTGACTTGAGTAGTATAATTTTTAGGGCTTTCATCTTCTGTCTCGGTGTCTGACCTTTGTGTGTGGCAACGTAATTTTTAAAAAAATTGTTTTAATTTGAAGGAAGACAACAAAACAGTGCAGAAGTAGAATTGACAATAGCAGTCTGCAGCCAATCAATACTACCTCACCGGGATGGCATCTATTCCCCCCCCCAACAGAGAATTCAGGAGACATCCATGACCTCAGGTTTTCTGTCATTACGATTTTCAGATACTGTCCTGGGTGGGGAACATTATCCACCTCAATGATTATTCCACTTTCCCCAAATGTAAGTCCATTTGTTAGGACAGCTCCTATTCTCATACACCACTCTCTCCGCCAACATGTACCAGTCTAAATCTGTCTTCCAATTTGCCAATTCTGGAGATCAATCTGTCTTCCAAGTTCGGGCAATATTGCATTTCACCACCGTTAACCCCAGAGTCATCCAGGTTTGATCCATCTGAGTAATGTTGGTTGTGACCTAGACATTTAATAGACACCATTTAGGGGAGGATGCAAAAGTATTTCCACAAACAGTATTTAAACAGGCACCACAGACTCCCAAAAGCCCTGAATGACTGGGCAATTCTGTAACATCTGATAAAATGTCCCCATGTGGCCACAATTTGGAGGGCAGAGGGGCAAAGCCACCCTGCCCATCTTTGCCAGAGTGGTGCAAGCATAATAACTTCTATGAAGGATTTTCAGTTGGATTAAACGGAATCTAGAATGGATGGCTACTTTGCACGGGGAAGCTAAAACCTCCAGCCAATCATCATCGTCATCTAGTGCCCCTAAATCATATATCCACTGTTCTCGCAGACTGCCAATCAGTAGTGTTATTGAGGAGTTTGAGACATGTGACGGAAATTACTTTTTTGGGGATGCAGTCGGTCAACAACCGATCTTCAGGTGGGGAGGATTCTGGGAGGTTTTTTCATTTTGGCAACATCTTAAGGAAGGCATGACGGATTTGCATATAACGGTAGGCTTCGGTAGGTGCAAGTTGGTAGGTGGCTTGGAGGTCTGCAAAGGACAAGATATCAACGTGGCTCCATGAATGTCCCGCCTTAGCACTGCCAATGAGATCCCAATTACGGGATTCCCAACTGTGCGGTATCCCACAGCGGGGTGACCTGTGAGATTTGTGTTCTTCCACCCCAGTGTATGAAATGTTTTGGGCCAGAACTCTAGGGTCACTGCTGTGGGAGTGGGGAAAGTATGTGTTTTTTTCCACAATAAATTGCCCATAGGAAGCCCCCAGGTATCATGGCTTGCGATAAGCTAGCACTGATACAGGGAGGTGGACCCAATGGTTAATAGTTACCAGTTACAGTGCTCAATGGTAATTTCGTACATCTGGCAAGGCAGTGCGTCCGTCATACCAACTGCACGTCAATTTTGTAATGGCTATGCCTGCGGGCCACCATCCTAGAGGTGTCACGTTGGCTCTCATTATCCTAAATGAGACTACTGGATTTCGAGGGAGCAGGGTCGTTCCTGGTGTGGGAGACTAAGTCCTACCCACTTGGAAGGACCTCTGCCACCTTAAATCCGGTTTTGCTCCGGCTAACTAGCAGTGCCTCATCTCTCCCAAGGGGAAGGGATGATTGGGCAGCCGAGCGCATGACATCTTTAGTACTTCTCAGGGAAGTCGTGGTCACTCAGATCCCAACCCGCTCTCTCATTTACAGTATGATCTCATATACAAATGACAAAGGCAGTTTGAGTTTTATAGTTTGTTTTAATAAAACAACTGCATTTTAGATATTAAGGCGTGAGCCGCAATAACCAGAACCATACAACACAGTAGGATTGAAATAGTCACGAGGAGAGTGAAACATAAGACTAACGCTATCATAGTGTTAATAGGTTACTTTCTCTCTGAGTCTGTTCTATTTCGAGCACAGCATGTTGAGCTCTAAGCTTGCCTTTCAGATTCCCTGGGGAGACATCAACCCTCATACCTGAGCAAAGGCCTGCGATCTGGCTCAGCATCTGCAACAGGGCAGTCAGTGTCTGGTTGTGGTTCCCTGGTCAGAATCTCCCTCTTCCCTCTATTAGGACAAGGAAGTGTTTTTATTACTAACATGTCAGTGTGATCACAAAACGTCCCTACGCAAGAATGTATCCAAAGACTAAACTCCTACCACGTCTATCGGCAATGTACCAGACTGTATCCTTGACCAGAGCCCAGAGTGAGCAAGAATGTGTTATTGAGAACTCCAGTGCTGAAGTAGGCTAAACAGTGTGATATAAAAAAATAAAACAAGACCGTAGAACTGGTTATTTGAAAAATAACAGTGCGAAGCTGAATAAAATGCATTTAGAGCAAAGGGCACAGAGGCTCTATGCTGCAAGCAAAGGAATAAAATACATCCAGGGCAAAGTGCACAAAGGCATAACACCTGAAGCAAACGCGCAAAGGATACATAAAAATGACCACACTACACCCTCCCCTTGTCGGTAGTAAGTGGTTCTAATCGAAACAAAAATAAAATATGCCCCAGATTATAAAAATATACAAAATACATTTCGACAAGTCCAGAGGACACCAAAGCACAAAACCCAATTTAAATTTGTAAGCATGTGATGGAAAAGCCAAATCGTTACAGTGTCAATTTAGAAGAAACCCAATCTCAAATGGAAGCCACGGAAAGCATGATATCCTCCACTTCGGCAGATGTCAACACTGGAAAATCCACGCCAAATACTATCAGGGAGCAGGTGTGTTCCAAAGCCCCAGAACCATCTAAGGCGGCATCCCGTGCAGGGCCTATGAACGAGACAAGACCATCTTCCTCCAGGAAGGGAATCTCGTAAACCGCCTCACGAAGCAAACGCAACCGCAGTGCACATGTCTGGGTATGAGCCCTAATCGGGAACATCAACAGATTAGCATCAACCACTGGGGGGGCGCTGCAGTGAGAGACGGAGAGCCAGTGCATGTTCAAACGAGCACCAAAGGCACCGAAACACAGGTTGCACACAATCCAAAACTGGTTGGAATGACAGAGACCAGTCACACTCCAAATGTCCCAGGAGTGTTGCTCCAAAATGCTGCATCATGCGCTCACGACACAGCTGCGCTGACGGGAGCGCCCACATTGGATCTTGTTGCGGTGGGACAGCCATTGCGGAAGAACAACAGCAACAGCAAAACACCAGCCAATAAAGCCAAAGTTATCAGAAATCCTCCAAAAATGCTTCCGAAAATAGAATGAATAGACAAAGGTATCAAACCGAATATGGAAGAGAAGGTATGAGCAAACCCAACACCAACGGCTTTGAAAAAATGTGCAATTCCAGCAGTGCTGGACGCATTAAATATACGTCCCACGAGTTCACCAAAGTGGCTCGGAAAGTTAGTATTTAACAGGGACTGTATTTCTGCTGATGACCTCGCCACCTGCATAGGTCTCGCGTTCAGATGTAAGGGCCACATGCTTTTGAAACAATAGAGCCTTTAGTTGACTCAACTTGTCGAAATTCACTTTGGAAGTAGCAATGTGAGGCCAGATGTCTGCTACCTCCCTAAATTGAGTGGGGGGAACAACACATTCCCGCAGCACGTAACGGCCTTGGTGACAACGACCACGTAAACTATTCCGGCACGCATGCCACAACAGGCTTCACTGTTAAGGACGTAGCTGTCGTTCGAAAGCACCTGGAATGTGTTTTTAATCACGGGGACTGGAACTCCCTTTAGATAGCAAGCCAAGTTCGCAACCGAGGCATTACACGCCCCATGCAGGGACAGCTGCTTACAAACCATCGAATGGCTGACAGAAGTTTCGCATTCGCTACCGCTAAGAAAAACCTCCCTCATACCATTAAGACATCTGATTAAAAAGGGAAGCTCCCACACCTCAAGTATGTAACTGTCTCCCAATTTCTCATATCTGCCCACCGTTATATACTTCAAACAAGAAGTGAATTGCAGAGTGGAAATAGGCAAATTTATAACCCCGTGTATCAACCATTCAGCTGATGGAATCTCAGCCACAGTAAAAGGCAACTTCTCCAACTTTTCAATATTCAACATAACATATGTCGCTTCCTTTTTAGCCATCAGCTGTTGCTGACGCGTCAAATTAAAGGAAAAAAATATCTTCCTGGCTCTGATGTGCTGCCACGGAACGCGACCCGCCTTCAATGTCTGTAGTGTCCAACCCAACTGCATAATGGACCGCGTTTGACATGTCCATGATATAAAGAAGACATATCTGATCTAATAATGTCTATAGCAGAGGAAACAATGTTGTCAATCGTATATACACGGTCGGACAGAGTATGCATACCATTATCCACAACAGACAATGCTTGTTTCAAATTTTCCTGATCTATCTGCCTCAACCGGGCCGCTGCCTCCTGTTGTGAAAGTTTCCATATCTCATTGTACACCTCATACAAAAACCGTTTCCTCCGGGGCACTCTGGGACCTGACAAAAAATCTTGCAAGTCAGTATAATTAGACAGTAACGGGAGATGTGTCTTAACTGCTTCTAGCGTGGATGATTTTAACCATTGTTGACAAAGTTTCCCCACGCTACATGTAGTAATGATATCAGCACGTTCTGGTGATATGTAGGGAGGGTCTGCCCTACTAGTCCTGAAACCCCCGAGGAGGTGACAAAACGTTGATGACATCCATTAGTGTCTATGGGCCATAATAACCATCCGCCTGGACGTGTCAAAGAAGTGTTAAGCGTACCATTCTGGACCCAGTCTGTAAGCTCACTAAACGTGGCATTAATATATTGCTGCCAATTTTTCATTTTGGAAGGGACAGGTATGCCAGGCATATTCAATTCTCTAATGGTTGCTAAGCCCAAACAGCTAGTCTGTTGTACAGTGTCATTTAAGAAAATCATTTGGACAGGAATGATACATGCCCTGAACAATGTTTCCCTACCCCGCTTTTGCCAATTTTTAGTTCCACAAACACTTTTTAAATCTACAGTTATGGACCAGAATTCATACCCTTCAGTAGATAGTTGGGAAACAAATGAATTTGAATACAGTAATTTAGTATCAGTCGGCAACATTTGCTTATTAGCATGCGGAGTAACCTTAAAATAATATGACTTAGCACTTTGTTGATGATGCCCAGAAAAATATGCAAATTTGTCACAATAAGTTTTAGAACTCCCCTGCAGAGGAGTCAGGCAATGTTCCCATTGCATATACTCAAATATCGATTTAGGGCTACTGGCTTTATGAATAAAGTGGTGTCCATAATAATTATAACAAAACATGTCACCATAATTATCTCTAAACTGGTAAGCATCTTCATTTTCATAGACAGTATAATACTGCAATTCTGTCAACATAGAATCAACTGTCTTCAGATCCCAATCATCAGATACAATGCCTGGTATCACGATATCATTCATTGATAATTTGAGAACATACAGTATTTGAATTATTTCAGTGGGACCATATATATCAAACATTACTTTATCCCACACAATCCCATCCGGAATAGGCACAGCAGAAATGTTGACAAAGGACAAGTCTCTTCGAACCATATGCGATGAAAAATGTGGTTTCAACACTTTCTCCACCTGCTCAATCTCTGATCGTTCAGGAAGAAAATGACCATGTATCACCAGAAAAAAAGGTAACAACAAACCCTAGCCACAGGAAAAAAGCCATCATAGTCATGAAAAGCCACAGATAGTTCCAAGGAAAAACAAAATACGTATCTTTAAGCCAGTACATCAGCTTACGTGGACCCCGGTCTGGTGTTGAAGACGACGAAGAGTCCGACATGTTATGATTGTTAATAAAGCAGCCGGAGGCAGTTCTCGCAAAAGGTGCCACCGTAAACAAAGGAGCAGTTTATGTCTCTCGCCGTGGTACGCTGTAGATAACACCTTCAGCAACATCAGTAGTCACAGCAACTTCATTAAAAGATTCCAAATCATTCGCCATTAGTGGAACAATCGCAAGATCCGCTTCCACCCTCCCCAAGCCCGGAGAGGAAACAGCGTTGGTGCAAACCACCTGCAGCGGAACATCTTCCCCAGTAGTGAGAGGGATTCGGGAACTACTGGGCGTTCCTCTTGGTCTGCTGTGCAGAATCGGCCACATGTTGTAACTTGACATTGTCGATGGATACAAAACGATTACTTTTGGCCCCTTGCAATGGCGGCAAAGTCACAGTTCTTGTGCCTTGGATCCCTAGAACAGGGACTGGCGCTCGATACGAAGGGCCAAATTATTTTTTCACTGCGACCTTTTCACTCACAAGATCCCCAACTCTGGGAATCCAACCAGTAGGCGTTACTGGTTCATCCTTAATTCCTGTGGAGGCAGCACTGGCAGAAGAGTTGTCTTCACGGAATTGTTGTAAATCCTGCAAAACAGTGACACGATCATTTATGTCAAAGGGCGTATCTGCTGCCTCCACACCAGGACCATCTAGATCTGGAATAAACATTTGTGTTCCAAACAGGCACTCATATGAAGTACGACCCCCCCCAGGGACCTTCTAGGAAAGTTATTCAGTGCTCTCTGTACTCCATACAGGTGGGCTAGCCAACTACGACCCGTACCTATAACTCTGGCCGTTAAGGATTGCTTTAAATCGCAATTTAAACGCTCCACTACAGAATTTCCCTCAGGATGAAATGGAGATGAGAACTGGAGCTGGACCCCCAACGAAGCCATGGTGTCCCTGAATGCCTTAGAGGCAAAAGCAGGGCACTGGTCCGAATGGAAAGCCGCAACTGCATATGTATCGACAAAGATGCGCAAATCTTTAATAACAGTTTGAGCGTCAGCCGAGCGCTGTGGCCAGACACACACAAATCTGGAGCACGAATCTACAGCTACCAAGATCTATTTGTATGCACTATCTGGTGTCAGCGGACCACAATGATCCAAGTACACACACTGTAATGGTTTATTCGATATTAGAAGAGGCGTCTGCTGCGGGCGTCTAGCCATGGAAATTTTAATATGTTGACAGATGTCACAACAAAGGACATACTGCTTTGTCTCTTTATAGAGTCCAGGCCACCAGTAACGGGCCTGTAAGAGTGAAATTGTGGCAGCCACGCCAGCATGTGCAGATGCCGCCCCATCATGAGCTGCAGTAATCAATTGAGGTCGCACAATTTTATTGGGCACTTTGCATACACCAACGCCTGGTATTTTAACTTCAGCGTTAGCATTCCACCCATGGAGTAATGATATTTAGAAGGGAATCCTTTAGGATATGGCGTGCCATCAGCTGTAGCCTTTATGGCAGCCAAAATCTCTGTGTCTGGTTTGGATCTCGAACGAGTTACTGCGGCCACAGTGGCAACTGCCACTGCCGATTTTGCGGCTTCATCAGCCAAAGTCTTTCCAGCAACGTGTATTCCAACGTGCTGGTGTCCAAGTGTATGCACAACATGGACCTTAGGAAGCGTCTCCTTCAGATCCGCAACCTTCCCCCACAGTAACCTGTGTTTTATGGTGTTACCCTTTGAATCTCTGAACCCATTCAACCTCCAGTAATGCAAATATTCATTGAAAGACTGAACACAGTAATAAGAATCACAAACAAGCAGTGTGAACTGTGCCGGATCCGCATGTTCCAAAGCTAACAACAAAGCTTTCAGCTCAGCCAACTGTGCCGTACAGTCTCCCAAGGTCTGCGTATAAGTATGTTGGGGGCAGAACTTCTCCCCTTCCATATAGCCGCTCACCACCGCACATGCAGCAGAATACTGTTGTTTAGTTCCCACTGCAGGTTGCGCAGAGCCATCAGTGTACATGACTACTTGATATTGATCAATAGGCAACGTGCTAGCGGGAACTGGGTATTCCATTTCATATTGGAGAAATGCCTGTGTCTGCAGTTTCGGGTCAAATATGTAATCTACATCAGTGGCTGTCAAAGACGTTGCCCATTGTATCCATCGCGGGTGTAATGCTTTCGCATTAGGAACAATCGCTTTTGTAACAGCCTCTAAGGCTAGAATCGGGGAAACGACAATGATGCGTTAGCCCTGGGCAAGAGGTCGTTCTTTAATCACAGCCATCTGTACAGCAGTGAGAATTTTCTCAGTTTGTGCAAAACGTTGTTCTGCAGCAGAATACAAGTGGGACTTGTATCCTATCGGGACTGTCTCACCCTCATTAAAGGTGACATATGTAAACTCAACGGCCCCAGCTATAACCCTGATGACCAGATGTGTCTTATTGTCCTGTGTATGTAGATGCTTTGCAGCTAGGAGATCAGTTTGCAAGTCTCGAAGAGTATGTGTATGCTCAATCGTCCAAAATCTACTCAAAAAATTTGGGCGAATCAACTCGTATAATGATTTTATATGTGTAGCATAATCAGGAATGTAAGTTTTGCCAAAATGTAGAAATCCCAACAATGACTGTAGTTTCCCAATCGTATTAGGCGGTTGCAACTGTGCACATTTTTCCAAAAAGTGTGGCGCTAAGCTTTTACCCTCGTTCGACAGCTCATATCCCAGGAAAATGACGCTGAGGAAGGCAATTTTCGACTTTTTGAAGTTAAATTTGTAGCCAATTTCAGCAAATCCCACAACAATGCGGGCTACCCGTCTTAAATGTTGCAGTAACTCGTCATCTGTGAGATATATATCATCAACATATGACAAAGCTTCAAGGTCCAACTCGTGCAGAATTTCAGTCACACGAGCTGAAAACAGTCCTGGGCTATTCTTATACCCCTGAGGCAAACGACAAAACTTTTTCTGTGAGCCAAACGCACTAAAGCTCGTAAAATCCCTACTTTCGGGTGCTATATTCTGGTAGAAGAAACCATTCGAGATATCTAAAGTGGTTTTATATTTTTTACGCACAATATTATTCATGAGTGCTGCGCTTTGTGAATTTTGTATAGCATATGTGCGTGCATGTCCGTTTAAATGTCTGTAGTCCACCACTATCCTATAAGAATGGTCCAGTTTAGCTACAGGGAATAAGGGATTATTCATCGGCGAGACACAGGGTTAAATTACTCCCTGGTACTCCAATTGTGTAAGTATTTTCCTTACCGATGCCCTTGCTTCAAATTTTATAGGATATTGCGGTTGCGGCTGAGGTTCGCCCTTAATCGGAATTACATGATAAGGTGAATCCCTATCCCACCCCACATGATTTCTATATAAGGTGGGTGCCTGTGCTAGAGCCCATTTAATGCTATAGGACTCTGCAAGTTCTCCCGGAACAAGTGGTGAGAACGAAGGTGTAATAACCTCCTCCCCAACTGGACAGTTGCGAACAAAGTCTGGGGGCCAATCCTGTTCAGCCAGCAGAATGTCATACAGTTTGACTACACAATCCCAAAAGATGGCGTTTATAGTGCGCTCAATGTCCCCTTCAAATTGCAAAGTTACTGTATAAACTCTATCATGATCAGAGACACGCATATCTGCTGTTTCAACTTGTAAGAAGTCATCAGTTGCTTTCACCTCCAGATGCTCTAGAAGATTCCGGCGAACTATTGTGACCTCTGCCGCGCTGTCTAACAGTGCTAGTGCCCATGTCTTGTTCTTCAAGAGAACTCTCTTCCTGTGTGGCATGTCTAACTGAGACTGCCGCCACTTTCTTCTTTTTAAACTGCTGTTTTTGTTGGATCGGTTTCTCCTCCTTCTTGACAGAAACCTCTGATGAGCGTTGTGATTCCTGTCTCGGTTTCACGTACTCTGTTCTCCGCTTTGACCGCCCACCTCTCTCATTTCTCTTCTCGGATGAGTCCTGAAAGGAACGAGATTGGCGTGTATCAGTATATTGATATCTATCGGGCGTCTTCAAATTATCCCTATTTCTGAGATTATACCTAGTCTGCGGGGTCTCCGGTTGCGGAGATTCTCCCCTTTCTTTCTTAGGTGTTTGTTGTTTTTTCTCCCAGCGCTTTTTAGTACCCTCAGGTTGCTGTTGTTTAGTAGTATCCTTACTACCCTTACCTTGAAACTGTGGTTTCTGTGGTCTAGTCCCTAGGCTATCACGACCGATACTGGAATATGTTTCCGCTATTGTTCTCGGCAGCTCCCGCTCCTGATCGAGTTGCGGGACGTCACGAAGACGCATATGCACTGCTAGTGCCACTGCCTCCCCTTTTAGATTACTCAGTATGATGGAAGAAACCGTGGCAAAATTGCCAATCAGTTGCATCCCTAAATCTAAGGCCGGGGCAGCCCCATATTCATCTTGAATTTGTTTAAGCACTTCCGGTAAATTTGCCAATGTCGGTGTACCGTGTGCCGTAGTGTAGAGCGCGGCAAACACTGTGCCCCATGTATTACAATGGTCCACTGTAGGAACCATACCAAACGGTAAACACATAGTTAATATTCTATGTTTATCCTGAGGTCCCGTATGGGGAAATACTGCTTCCAGCGTATTAATTTTTTGTGCCAGCCAAAATGGAGTCTCCTCTCGTTTAGCCGGCACTTTGCCCATAACTGAGTGCACAGTGGCCGGATTGATACCCGGAACTACTGCATGTGGTTGTGCCGGAGCAGCATGCGCTGGGTTTGTGTTTAGTGTTTGCATCACAAATTGAACTAAGCGTCTATATGTAGCAGTTAATTCTGTATATAAACGACGAACTTCAGCCACCGTTAAGTTAGCAACCGCTGGATGTGGTGTATATGTAGCCAATAAAGGCCAGGTAGGACCATCGTTACTTAGTGGACCTAGCCTAACTGATGCTATGGTGTGGGGTAGGGCGCCATCAAGCCAATTATTATGTTCTTGATAAGACAGAGGTATTTCTAAATATGCATATGCCCTGTATTGTCCAGGGACATTAGCAAGAGTGTAATCGTGAAATGTGTTTGAATTCCCATCAACTGCTGGAAATATGACCCAGGAATAAAAAAGTTCTGTTCTATAGGCTGCATGGGCGTCCACCACAAACGTGACCGGACCCCCCTGGTTAGTTAGACCATGTGCTAGCAGATGTACCGTGAGCGGGTGTCGCATATTAACTGCAATGTTCATTACTTGGGGATTCGCCATTATGAAAACAAAGCTAGTTCAGAGAAGGCACACCAATATCGGGGTTTTCCTTTCAGAGTTCAAGCTTGAACAACCAACCGCTATAACTAGGATCTACCTATATTGCGGTGGCGGAAATTCTCAGTACCACGGACGTCTCCGTTAACGGAACCGAGGAGTCAATATATATATGAGACCGAGAGAGTCAGCCGGACCCGAAAATTAGAGCCAGACCAAACGTTGGCGGCGCCATGTCGCGTTGGCTCTCATTATCCTAAATGAGACTACTGGATTTCGAGGGAGCAGGGTCGTTCCTGGTGTGGGGGACTAAGTCCTACCCACTTGGAAGGACCTCTGCCACCTTAAATCCGGTTTTGCTCCGGCTAACTAGCAGTGCCTCATCTCTCCCAAGGGGAAGGGATGATTGGGTAGCCGAGCGCATGACATCTTTAGTACTTCTCAGGGAAGTCGTGGTCACTCAGATCCCAACCCGCTCTCTCATTTACAGTATGATCTCATATACAAATAACAAAGGCAGTTTGAGTTTTATAGATTGTTTTAATAAAACGACTGCATTTTAGATATTAAGGCGTGAGCCTCAATAACCAGAACCATACAACACAGTAGGATTGAAATAGTCACGAGGAGAGTGAAACATAAGACTAACGCTATCATAGTGTTAATAGGTTACTTTCTCTCTGAGTCTGTTCTGTTTCGAGCACAGCATGTTAAGCTCTAAGCTTGCCTTTCAGATTCCCTGGGGAGACATCAACCCTCATACCTGAGCAAAGGCCTGCGATCTGGATCTGGATCAGCATCTGCAACAGGGCAGTCAGTGTCTGGTTGTGGTTCCCTGGTCGGAATCTCCCTCTTCCCTCTATTAGGACAAGGAAGTGTTTTTATAACTAACATGTCAGTGTGATCACAAAACTTCCCTACGCAAGAATGTATCCAAAGACTAAACAACCACGTCTATCGGCAATGTACCAGACTGTATCCTTGACCGGAGCCCAGAGTGAGCAAGAATGTGTTATTGAGAACTCCAGTGCTGAAGTAGGCTAAACAGTGTGATATAAAAAATAAAACAAGACCGTAGAACTGGTTATTTGAAAAATAACAGTACAAAGCTCTATGCTGCAAGCAAAGGAATAAAATACATCCAGAGCAAAGTGCACAAAGGCCTTACGCCTGAAGCAAACGCGCAAAGGATACATAAAAATGACCACACTACAGAGGAGGGTGTGTATTTCCCAATCTATACTTTGAAAGTATCAGGCAGGGACAGGGTATTGTTATTGTGGAGGGCATAAAGGAAACAAGGGAGTGACATCGTTTTCAATACGGCGACCCTACCCAGGAGTGACAAGGGAAGGGTCCTCCAGTGCTCCACATCTTTTCGGAGTCACTCCAGAGGTGGCTCCAAATTGCGAGCATAGAAGACGCCAGGTTCCCTGGTGACATGAATATCCAGGTAGCGGAGTCCCTCTGTACTGATATGGGCCGTGCAACAGACAGGCAATTGTGGGGCATTTCTATATAGGAGGTAGAGGAGTGATTTGTCCCAATTGATAGTGTAGCCAAAATATTGGTGAAAATGCGTAAAGGATATGCAGTATTCTATTAAGGCTGTGATGTGGGTCTGTAATATAAAGTAAAATGTCATCAGCGTAGAGGGATATCTGATCCTCCCACTCCACAGTCCATTGCAGCCCTTTAATCAAAAAGTCGCTGCATTTCCAGACCGTCAGTGGCTCCAGCCCCAGGGCAAATATGAGGGGGGAGAGTGGGCATATGTAAGGAAATGCCTTCCTTGGCATGGTTACGCCCTGACTTTTAGCCTTTTGTTGATGCCAGTTATGATTGAAAGTGTGCTGGGACCCTGCTAACCAGGCCCCAGCACCAGTGTTGTTTCCCTAAACTGTACCTTTGTTCCCACAATTGGCACAGCCCTGGCACACAGATAAGTCCCTTGTAAATGGTACCCCTGGTACCAAGGGCCCTGTCGTCAAGGAAGGTCTCTAAGGGCTGCAGCATGTCTTATGCCAACCTCGGGACCCCTCACTCAGCACATGCACACTGCCTCACAGCTTGTGTGTGCTGGTGGGGAGAAAATGACTAAGTCAACATGGCACTCCCCTCAGGGTGCCATGCCCACCTCTCACTGCCTGTGGCATAGGTAAGTCACCCTTCTAGCAGGCCTTACCGTCCTGAGGCAGGGTGCACTATACCACAGGTGAAGGCATAAGTGCATGAGCACCATGCCCCTGCAGTGTAAGTGCAGGGTAGCCATAAAGAGTATATGATGTGGTCTGGGAGTCTGTCAATTACAGACTCCACAGTTCCATAATGGCTACACTGAAGTCCGGGAAGTTTGGCATTAAACTTCTCAGCACAATAAATGCACACTGATGTCAGTGTGGGATTTATTGTAAAATACCCAGAGGGCATCTTAGAGATGCCCCCTGAATACCAGTTTGACTCCTAGTGCTAGGCTGAACAGTTGCTGCCAGCCTGCCACAACCAGACGAGTTTCTGGCCACATGGGGAGAGTGCCTTTGTCACTCTGTGGCCAGGAACAAAGCCTGCACTGGGTGGAGGTGCTTCTCACCTCCCCCTGCAGGAACTGTAGCACCTGGCGGTGAGCCTCAAAGGCTCATGCCTTTTGTTACAGCACCCCAGGGCATCCCAGCTAGTGTAGATGCTCACCCCTCCGACCACTGCCCCCACTTTTGGCGGCAAGGCAGGAGAGGATGATAAAAACAAGGGGTCGCCGCCTACCAGTCAGGACAGCCCGTAAGGTGCCCTAAGCTGAGGTGACCCCTGCCTTTAGAAATCCTCCATCTTGAGTTTGGAGGATTCCCCCAGGAACAGGGATGTGCCCTCCTCCCCTCAGGGAGGAGGCACAAAGAGGGTGTAGCCACCCTCCAGGACAGTAGCCATTGGCTACTGCCCCCCTGACCTAAACACACCCCTAAATTTAGTATTTAGGGGTGACCTTGAACCCAAGAAATCAGATTCCTGCAACCTGAAGAAAGAAGGACTGCTGACCTGAAAGCCCTGCAGTGACGACGGAGACCACAACTGACTTGGCCCCAGCCCTACCCGCCTGTCTCCAGACTCAAAGAACCTGCACAGCGACGCATCCAACATGGACCAGCGACCTCTGAGGACTCAGAGGACTGCCCTGAACCCGAAGGACCAAGAAACTCCAGAGAACAGTGGCACTGTTCAAAAACAGCAACAACTTTGCAACTTTTTAGCAACTTCCAAAGAACTTTCTCTTCCCGCCAGAAGCGTGAGACTTCTCACTCCGCACCCGACGCCCCAGGCTAGAGCTCCAGAGAACAAACACCCCAGAGAGGACTCCCAGGTGACTACGACGAGGTGAGTACCCTGAGTCGACCCCCCATGCACCCCCACACCGATGCCTGCAAAGAGGATCCAGAGGCTCCCCCCTGACCGCGACTGCCTGGTAACAAGGAACCCGACGCCTGGACCAAGCTCTGCACCCCCAGCCCCCTGGACCGAAAGGAACCACCTTCCAGTGCAGGAGTGACCAGCAGGCGGCCCTTTTCCTAGCCCAGTCAGTGGCTGGCCCGAGAAGCCCTCCTGTGCCCTGCCTGCATCGCCTAAGTGACCCCCGGGTCCCTCCATTGCTTCCTATAGCAAAACTGACGCATACTTTGCACACTGCACCCAGCCACCCATGTGCCGCAGAGGGTGTGCTTTGTGTGCCTGGTTTTATCCACCCCAGTGCGCTACAAAAAAACCCTGGTCTGCTCCTCGAGGACCAGAACCTAAGCACCCCTGTTCTCCATAGGCGCCTATGTGTTTTGGGCCCTCCTTTGACCTCTGCACCTGACCGGCCCTGTGTTGCTGGTGCAGTGACTTTGGGGTTGCCTTAAACCCCCAATGGTGGGCTGCCTATGCCCAAGAGATTGAACTTACAAGTGCTTTACTTACCTGAGAATCCGAACCAAACTTACCTCCCCCAGGAACTGTTGATTTTTGCACTGTGTCCACTTTAAAAATAGCTTATTGCCATTTTAACCTAAACTGTGTGTACTACTGTTTTAAATCAAAGTTCTTTACTTACCTGTGTGAAGTACCTTGCATTTTATGTACTGACCTCAAATCTTGAATCTTGTGGTTCTAAAATAAATTAAGAAAAAATATTTTTCTATATAAAAACTATGGGCCTGGAGTCAAGTCCTTGAGTGTGTGTTCCTCATTTATTTCCTGTGTGTGTACAACAAATGCTTAACACTACCCTCTGATAAGCCTACTGCGCTACCACACTACCACAAAATAGAACATTAGTGTTATCTAATTTTGCCACTATCAACCTCTAGGGGGAAACTTTTGACTCTGTGCACACTATCTCTCACTTTGAGATAGTATATACAGAGCCAACCTCCTACAGCATCCTTGACAGGTGCTTTGTCGTAATCGAAATTATGTAGATGTACCCTCATTAACGACCACTTGAGCCAAAGGTTCTGTATAAAGAAGCTGTAGCCAGGCAAAAAATCCTGGCCCAAATCCAAATCTTTGGAGGACTTCAAACATATGTGGCCACTCAATAGTATTGAAGGCCTTCCGGACATCCAATGAAAACACCAGGGCGTCTTGAATAGTGGGTGCTCGACCCAAGACACCATGTAGTTAAGGGCAGTACTCCGTCCCCGCATAAAGCTGGACAGATCTGGGTGGATTGGGGAGGGGATCACCCAGATTAATCGTGAAGCCAAAAGTTTTGCCAGAATCTTGTCCTCTGCATTGAGGAGCGAAATAGGTCTGTAGGAGACACAGGATTCTGGCGATTTGCCGTTTTTGAGTATTACAACTATACTGGCTAATCTCTGGTCCTGGGGCAGGACACCCTTTTTCTCGACTCTCAAGGAACATCGCATAGAGATGGGGGTCAATTGTAGATTCTGTGAGTTTATAAACCTCTGTTGAAAGACCAATGGGGCTATTGCCTTCCCTGACGACAAGGTGTGAATCGCTTGTATTATTATATCTTGGTTTATGTCTTGTTCTAGTAGGTTTTTGTCTGATTGTGAGAGAGTGCGGAGATTGAGATCAAACAGGAGTTCACACGAGTCTGCAGCTGAGACTGTCATATTCGGAGAGTAGAGTTGTGAATAGTACGACGCAAAAATGTCAGCTATCTGCTGTTTACCTTTCACTCGGTTCTCAGCATCCGTCAAGATTTTAGGCACCCATCTACTAGCGCTCTCCTTCCCGTCCAGCCAGGCCAGCAATTTCCCAGCCCTGTTGCTTACTTCATACAAGCGACGGTGCTGGGAAATGTAATGCGTATAGGCTGCCTCCATAGCAGCATATCTAAACTGTTTCTTCTTCAAAGCTAGGAGGTGTGGTCTTTTAGTGTGCTCTGAGTGTAGGAGTTCAGACTCCGGGGCTCGAATTTCCCTCTCCAGGTTCTCTGAACATGCCCTTTGTTCCCTTTTGTGTCCCGCTATCACTGAGACCCCTTGGCCCTTAATTACCACCTTGTAGGCTTCCCATAATGTCTGTGCTGAATCTACAGTGCCCACGTTTTCTGTAAAGTAGTGTTTTGTTGTTGTACCTAAATTGGTGTGAACAGTGAACATTAGGTAGTCACAAATACCAGGGATTATTTACTAAACGGCATTGAGTGTCAAGTAAGACCAGTCTGTCTAGATGGCCATCTATCCTTAGTCTTGCAGTGTGCCGCACTAACGTCAGGGAGCTTTAAGAGGAGGGCGCTGAGTTCAGCCAAGACAGCATTGTGGAGTTGCAGGGGGAACATAGACAATGTTGAGTGAAGTGCCTTCCCAATCCCCAGAGAGTGCTGCATAACGCCCACAGCGATCCACCCAGGTGTGTTTAACTATGAGAGGCAGTGATGTGTGTAATAATATACCCAATCCACAGGAGTCTCGGGTATATCCCGCATTGGCTACCATCTTGAATCCCCAGCACTTTAGGGTTCTGTAGTTGTTTCCCTGTAAATGTGTCTCCTGGAGGAGCACAACATTGTGGCATGTCATTTAAGGTATTGTAGTACCACTCCCCTTTTTAGTTTATCTCATGAGGGGAAGTGGAAGATTTACCTCAATGTGCGGGCTTCGGTTGAGAGCCATAGATTTTGACCACATCAGTATACTGCACATTAAGTAGAACAAAAACATTACAACAACCAAAAACTATGATAAACCTTAAAACAGCCAGTCCCCCCTCCCTGCATAGTGGTTCTAAAACTACCTACCTCCCCAAATCTGCAGAGCGCCTGTCTCCCCAACCCAATATGTATAACTAGGGGTGACTTGTATCCCACCACCGATCATCCCCAGTGGGCAGCCACTGTAAAGGCATTTTTAGGGTCGAGCCTGCGTTGCATGTGCTCGCGCATGCGTATCCCAGCGAGACTCTTTTGTATTTAGAAAAGGGCTCAGAACCCTGTCAACTTCACGTCAGTGTTTTTTATTGGTTCGTGGGCTTCCCTAATAAAATCTGCTTGCTTTCATTAGTCGAAGGCACGCATATGGCATGCCTTTTCTGGTGGCTAGCCCTCCTCGAGCGCAGCGACCAAGTACAGAAAACATGCGAGGCTCGCTGTTTTCCATCGGGCTTGTGGACTTTTTTTCCTCTAATTTACGAGCGCGATCTCGCTTGGCAGAAGTCGAGCGCTTTACATACTTGATTTCACTTTTTCGGGTTATGTACATAAATGCACTTTTGCCGATAGGTGAAAAGTCGGGTTAAGAGTTTACAACGCGATCAACTCTAACATGAGCAAACGCGAGACCCGTTGCATTGTAAATGCTTGTTTACCATGCTGGCGGTTTTCCATGTGTCACAGCAAAATTGTTCAGACCAGTAGTTCCAGTGCATACCATGAGTCAGTGGCACCCCAAGACAGACAGAGCAGTCATCAGCTTGCTGTCTGCTGAAGTATGTAGTGAGAGAACAAAATTGTAGGACGTGGAAGCCTTTCTGATTATTATGTGGGGTCTAGGGCAGTGCCAGACCCCGTGAGGTGCTCTGATCTCTCTGTGGTCCAGAGCTCGACTGTTGGCCCGTTTTGTTGGTCTCTTAAAATCTTAGTCCCTGGTGCGAAGAACGATGCGGTTTCCCTGCAGTGCGCCAGCCCTCAAGCCTGTCCCAGGTGTCCTGTGGCGTTTCAAAGCACCATGTCTTGCAGTACGCCACCACTCACAGCTTGGCAGGGAAAATCATGGAGTATTTTATGTTTCGATCTTGTAAGAATTTTTGGACCTCTAAGAAGCTGGGTCGCTGCATGTGCATTGTAAAGTCTGGAAAAAGGTCATGGTTGCATTTTCATATTGGACTGATGGGGCACTTTGAAGCGTTTGCAAAATTGCGTCTTGATCACGGTAGTTTAAAATTCGTGCTATGATTGGTGAGGGGGCACTCCCAAGCAAGGGGGTGTCCCAGTGACATGATGAGCCAACTCCACAGAGAAATACTTAGAAAGGCCCCTTGGCTGCAAGGCTTCGAGGATAAGATCTTCGACAGACAAGTTAACCGAATGTCCCTTGGAACACTCAGGTACTCCTATAATGCAAATGTTGTTTCATCTCAAGTGGACCTCGTAGTCTTCCAGCCTGGCCTGTAGATTTTTAGTGAGGGTTTGTAACTCGCCAACTTGTGCTTTAGTGTCTTCGGAGGGTGACCATGAATTCTTCAACCTCCTTCACCCGGGCATTAACATTGCACAGGTCAGCCCTCAGTAATTTCACTTCCGTCATTGCTGAATCGATTTTGGCCTCTAGGGAGGTACAGACTCCCTTTATAGCCTCCATAATGTTTTGAAGCCTGAGGGCCCCTGGATCTGGCGGGGTGTGGCCCTGTGTAGTCATGGTGATTTCTGGAGGTGCTCCTGCCCCAGGAAACTCCTTTCAGGAGTGCATATTTGTCTAATTTGGTCTGATGTACAGTTCTTCCTCCTGTCATTGTGAAGATATAGGATGGTCACTCAGCAGGGTAGATGAAGGGGGCAAGAGGGGGCGCTGCGGTAATCGCTGCCGCCGGCCCAGAGGTTGCAGTAATGGCTCTGGCCGCCTGCCGGATTTCCCTTTGCGCAACACCCCATCTCCCCTATAGGTTATTGATCACAATGCTGGCTGAGGCACTTTGCCACAAGGAGTGAAGGGAGTGTTGATATCCACTTGGGTGAGGAGAGGGCAGAGGAAGTCTCTTCAGCGCACAAGCAGAGGCAAGTAGGATGCGGCACATGGGCCCCTCTAAACACAGATCCATGGGGGAAGCAGCAGGCAGATGGAATGAATCGGTAGGACACAGCTCGAGTCTATACTGGATTTGCATATTGTCCTCCCACTCATGGCCTGAAGGCAAGTCTAAGCCACAAGGGCTGCTAGTTGCAGGCACAGGCACTAAACAAAACTGCCACACGGAGCAATTGTGCGGGTGCAGTAATCGCGTCTCTGCTGCCTTGCCACTCACCGCCTCCTCTCAATGTGCAAGGCGCTTCAACTGCCCGGGGGTACCTGCCAGGATCATGCTGGTTTTCACTGCCAGTGTTGTGCTCAGTTTTGGGCACCCAGGCACCCCTATCTGCCACACCACAACCCCCTCAGACTGCCCACCACAGGCTCCGAGAGGTCCCGACAGGGAGGGACAGTGCAGCAAACAGGCCCCGGGGTGTATCACTCCTCAGGAGAATTCAGTCCAGCATACAGGCCCCCGCAGCCCTCCGATGCAGCCGCCACAGCAAGCCAACATCAGTGTGGGGCCCAGGGTGAGCATTTATGGCATGCCACGCCCAGAGTCAGAGCGCAAGTCCCGTGATCTCTTCTTGGCACAGGCCACAGCAAACTTTTCTGCCAATAATGCTTGCCAGTGACTTAAAACTGTTAAGCAGGGTCTCGGGCTTAACAGGGCTCAGCGATGAGTCGCGTTACTCACAGAGCGGATGGTGTGACGGATATTTAGGAGTAAAGGTTAACTATGGGATCAGATCTGCGTTAGAAGACAGCCATTTTGCTAGACGGTCAGCCAAACCCCCCACTGTGTCTTTAAACACCTTTATCTGAACTATTAGGTTCATTCATGTCTGCTGGGGTATTTAATGTAGGTTGTGGGGGAGGTAGGTCTTCTCCCAATGTGTCTATGCCTGCCACAGTTCTCTTAACAAACATCTTATTCCTCTATAGGGGTTCTTATTTTCCTTTGAATGTGCATATGGAGGAGGTGGTGCCGTGAGTGGCGGAGACCAAGGAGTCCGAGTTTTTTTTTTCCTGATGTGGTTTAAATGCCTGCCACATGTTCAATGTAAATATTTGTTTCTTTAATCGTTTTCCCTTATATGCCCCATGAATATACGTTAATAAGTGGCTGAGTACCACTGGTCAAACGCTCCCTCCTTTGGCCATGGGTGCAGACTGTTCTGGGTAACCTGATGCTATTCTTCACAATGTTTAATAATCCTGTCTGAATCTCCTATAAATTCTTTTAACACGTTTCAAAGGTGAAGAAATTTCTGATATTCACTTCCACACTGCACTCAATGTATTCACAATATTGTCACCATCTTAGTGACACTTCGTTTCTGCCTCCCCAAAAATGACGTGAAACTGATTACTTCTTATCATTTAATTTGTGCAGACTCTTGGACGTCCATGATCAAAAGCAAATATGACCACAACCTGTACCTTATGATCCTGCTAAGACCCTCAAGAGGGAAGGGAAAACAAGGGCAACTCTAAGACTTCAGAAACCGCCCTGGGCTCACCTGTCTATCCGAGCCACGAGGCCCTCACCCCCTCCCAGTGGCAGATTTTGTATAAATGCTGGTAGCTGCTTAGCTGTATTTGCGCTAATCACTGGGGAGAAGTGACCGGGATAGTCCATGGGGCCTGGCAGGTCCAGCCCCAAGGGGTCTCCTGGCTGGCTACCCTAATGTCAACTCCGGACAATTTTCCTCCCTCTGCCCTTAGACGTTATCACAGCCTTCCTTCGTGGGTTCTCAGGATAAACTTTATTTCACACCAGCAGACCCACTGTAGTGCTGTATGCATAGTCAAGTACAAGGGAAAGTCTCAAACATAATTTGACTGTCCAATATTTCTACACTTCAACAGGCATTGAATACAAATAGCTGATGCATACATTACAATCTGGCAAGCACATCTGTTAGACTTGTGAGTTTTTTCTCAGTCTCTAGCTGTTTTTATAAGTGGTACCCTACACTCCCTGGGCTGGGAGTGTTCTGCTGCTTTTAGATAAGATAACCTGGGTTTCTTAAAACTGTTTGTGTTTTTTCTCTGCCTACACCTTATGACTCTGTGTATTGAAACTCAGGGCATAGCACATATTTTATGAATTTACTTTCACGCTCATTTGGTTGAGTGACACAAAATGGAGTCTCTTCACAAGATGGAGTAAAGTTTCCTATCTCTACACCATCCGGAAATCTGTTTGGGGTGGGCTCTCCACATGCCTTTCAAAGGCCTAGAGCTTCCAATATGGAACCCACAGACCCCCACGTACTGTACCACACACAGCCACATGTATATTATAGCAGGCAGATGCAATCGCACGTGTGTTGCACAGCACCATATGCTAACGTGATGGAGGCTATGGGCAAGTTTAGTACACAGCAGCAGAACTTTGCATGAGTGGGCCAGTAGGCCTCTGTCTAGTGACACAGGCCTCTTCAAACTACTATCAATCACTATTAGAACCATTTATATGCAGCCACCACACCGTGCTCATGGTACTTAAATCTTCTAAAAGGCAGTAGCCCTTTCTTTGGCCTTCCCGATCTAACATGACCACAATCCATGAGACCATCATAGGTCCTGGTTCACATACATGATCCGTGTTCGCCCTTGACAAAAAGTTGGTTCCAAAGATTTATATATTGCTGCAGCTAGGGCACTCAGGGCAGGGGTGCACATCCATCACTATTCCGTTCCAACAGCAGAGTATAACTAATAGTGGTAAAAGCAATACTCAGTTCTCAAAGTGAATAATGAAATCGAACAGCAACAAAATATCTCATGAAATTAGTTGATGCTGACTAAAATTAACCATCCCAAACATCACCTCTCTACAGACGTTTAAGAGGCTTTTGCTGAAGCCGCTTCCAGCTACTAGGGAATGGAGAATATGATTCATTTATGGTTCATACTTGTGATATTACCCAGGAAGAGACAAATAAGATTGACACAGAGAAGTAAATGTACGTTAAGGTCAAGCAATAAATTACAGAATTTGTGTTGCAACTTATTTACGATATTGCTGCAGTTTGAAGTACATTGCATCAGAATCCATTTGGAAAAACATAACATTGAAATAGTAATTCCAAGAAGACAGTTACAGAATTAAAATTTTAAATACTTGAATATCCATTATAAATACTTGAATATCCACTGAACTGAGACTTGACACTGTAGTGTGCTAAGGACATTAGGAAATGTAAATGGAAAAATACGTCTAGGTGAAGTGGACACATAAGAAAAAAGTGTCTAATAGAAATACTTTACTAACTTTGACCCAGGCAATACGTACAGAAGAACGCTGCAAGAAAAGTTATATATGTTGATACATTACTACTTATTTAATTATTGTATAGTTTCTATATTAAAGATCCGGGGCGCTGCGTGACTGGCAGAAGTGTGACTGGACTTTGTTTTGAGGTTGAATGACTGATGAATGACTGATGTCCTGGGGTAGCCCACTTGACATGGAAGATGAGAGAGGCCCAGTAATGTGGTTGCTGGGAGCCATGGGGCTTGATTCACAAAGATAAACTTAGACCTGAAGTCTAAGTTTAGACCTGAAATCTAACTCAAGACCTGAAGTTTAACTTCAGACGTTAAGGGCCCAATTCACAAAAGTAAAGTTAGGCCAAAAGTCTAAGTTTACACCAAAAGTCTAACTTTACTACTTTTCAATATTGATAAAGGGACGTACGAGTAGTAGCTTTACATGTGCGCAGGTTCCGCACTCTGAGTGGAACCTATGCAGTCAGGGAGGAACATCTGCACTCGGGGCATGTGTAAGTAAAATTTCATACACCTGCAGACAATTAAAGCCACTTGCAAACCATACACTTCAAACCACATAAAAGCAGCACACATTCAAGGCTCTGGTTTTGCCAAACCCGTACGTAACCTGCCTGCTGTGCTCCTTGCCATCAGCATGCTAAATGTGAGGAGGAAGAGCTTTACTGAGGAGGAGACTCAGTTGATTGTTTATTTTGTAGTGAGGAACTACAAAAAAAACATGGTCTTCATTTCTCAGCAGTGCAACACAGAATGCAGCCCTATGGCAGCAGTTGGCTACTGCAGTCGGTGCACTGGGGGAGGAAGTCCGGACCATCATAGACATAAAAAAGAAGAGGCAGGATGAAAGCAAGCGGGTGAAGGAGAAGTTCAGAAGGACAGAGGTGGCCAGAGCTCTCCATGGTGGAACAACTGGCCCTCCATCTCACACCACTTGAGAAAGACGTCCTCTTTACCAGGCATCCCCAACAGCTGCATCGCTGCTTGTGACAACCCTAATGTGATGCCAAGTAATATGTGATGATTAAACAATGACTTTATTTAATAATGTTTAATATGAACTTTAAATGTGACTGTGGAAGTCACTTCAAGTTTGTGCAAATATTTATGGTGACTTAGTCTCTCTAGTGTTTAATTTTGTCTATCACACTAAAAGTCCCAGAATCCTTAGCACTGCAAATGTTAACTGCCAAATTCTCCATGTCAAGCTGTGGCCATCTCTGCTTGGGATTTAAATGAAGTTTTATAACTGTCTCATGAAATTGTGCAAAATGCAATTAAGTAACTATGTAAACGGTTGTACATTATCATTTATTGTATTTGTCTGTTGATGTCTTCATTCAAATTTCCACATACAGCAAAAGGCAATCCATCCCCTGGAGCAGAGGTTCCTGCACTTTGCAGGAAGGCAATGTCATGGGGCAGATCATCCCACTACCACCGGCACAACCTGTTAAGTATATATGGTCAGAAGTGGCTCCGATGTACTACGTTATTATCAGACAACGTATAGATATGTTACATAGACTCCAACATTAGTCTCACACGTGATCATAACTAGTATATGTTGGTTTAAGCATGTGTCAACTAGAATGAAAACTAATCTATTTTCTTATCCTTTTAGACCCTATGATGTTTCCCATGAAATCACATACCACAGTGACCTCACCTTCACAGACAAGTGTGACATATATTCAGGCACCACACACTGGGCGGATGGTAGACCCTGGTAAGGTCACTGACAATAATCTTAATTTCTATTACATTGGATGACATGTCAGCCCTATGTGGTGAGCCCATTACCCCTGTTGTCACCCATCTCCATATGCTCAGATGTGGTTAAGAGTATACTTCTTCATAACGTTTTGGTAAATGAAAGGATGACTCTACAATAACATTTATATAATAAAGTATGTACCAAAATGCTTATATTGTCTCATCTAGAGAGGAGTAGCAATAACTGTTTTGTGTTAAAAATTTATTCTAATGACAAAAATATGTCAAATAATACACATTATCCTTTGTGTAGAAATATTGATATGTTTGTTTCATTACAGCTGCTGTCAGGATACCTCAGTCATCCAAAGTACCACGTCCAGGGATTTGGAGGACCTTCTGGCTGCAACATTCAGGCCCACTAGCATCCGTCCTTCAGGTAAGCGTGCCATTGAGTGTTGTCAACATTTAGTTTTAAAAGTAGTTCACATTGACCAAATCATTCAAAGTGAATTAGCAGATATATCCAATTTTTCTAAGTGTCCAATGTTGGTGTGTGATTTGTTCCCAAAATAGTCAGTGATGTCTTTTTATTTTGCATCTTCACTTAGAATTCATGCTGAACATTAATTAAGGTGCCACTTCTTTCTGAAGCTGCTGGATTGAGGATCATATCTTCTGCCAGACAACTAAGGAGCCAGGTCCAGCAGCTGACAACACTGGGGATCTCAATACCACACAGAGTTGTGGCTGGAGCTGGTGAGTTTGATATGGCATTGCACATCTGGATTAAACACCTCAATGCTACAGTGTGAGCGGTCTCATGTAGGTTTACGCAAACCAGATCACATATGAAACATCACATAGATGCAAAGAATATTGGTCCTAACCCTTGTGTTGTAGCACATGATATAGTATGGAAAATGCTTATTATATTGCAACCTGTCTTTTAGGTACTGAGGACTAATGAGTTGCTTGATGAAGCTGAACCATCCAGAGGTGGAGGGCAAGCCGAGGAGAGAAACCGTTCCTCCTCCAAACAGCGATGTCAGCTGCCTGCACTGCTCAACAAGACGAGGAGGATGAAGTAGAAGAAGCTGATCAGGTGCTGGTTGCAGAGAAGGACCTGGAAGATGAGTGCATTGTTGACCCTCTGGCCAAAACATAGAAGCCTACATCAGGTCCGGCCAGCACTGTACCTCCCACTTCTCCCCTTAGGATTGCCCATTCCTAGCAGTCAGCCAGCCAACAACAGCATTAACCTACTCCAGCACAACAATCACCTCGTCATAGCCCTCACGTCCAAGTTAGATGTGTTGCTTCTCTTACCCACTCCTCCCTTTACAGTGTATCCCAGGCCTTCTCTCAAGCATCTGAAGGACCTCTCATTCCTGATGATGAGCAGGTATCCTCTAGGCATGGCTCTCCTACCCACAGCCTACCATGTGCCACCCCTCCATGTGCAGGTGGACCTGACGTCTTATCAGAGGGCGTCCCATGTGAAGGTAGCTGGCAGATGATCTTGTTGGCCAGTGGGAGGAAGAGTTTTTTAACAACAGACTAATGTGGGGCAAGACATTTGTGCAATAGGGTCTATTCTGCCTGCCATTTCAGAGTCACTGGAGGAAATCCCTTGGATGATTACCAGGCACACCTTGGACATCCACTCCTCCACCTGGAAAGGCCCCCCCCCACACCTGGACAGGCACATTCTCTCCGTGTACAGGCACCTTCTTCCTCTGTGGAGGTACAACCAAAAACTGGACAGGCACCACCCACCTCAGCTTTGCAGGCTGACACACCTCCATAGGCAGATGCACCATACACCCTCACGTTGGCACCAACATAGATCCTCACCACCACAATTGCGAAGTTGCAAGAGAGATCCCCCATGATCAGTAAAACCTATCTGCTCAAAATTATTGTTAAAAAAAAAAGAAAGTTTTCCCCACAATTCAATACTTCAATCCTGAGTTGATTAATAGTTGATGGTCAAATAGTTACTCTCGTTGTAGGTCGTTGTGTTAATAAATGTGTGTGAGATATGGAGCTTTTTAGGACCATTCATGTAACAAGGAACAGGTTTAAAGCATAGCTAAACACCTACTTCCATTCTTTGAATCTAGCATGTATAATGGAACACAAGACCGAGAGACCATGTAGAAGAAAACTGTATACATCTAAAAAAGGTTTGTAAGAAAATATATTTAAAAAATACTGTACATTGGAAAGGGAGAAATAAAATAAAATAAAATCCTATGGCATAAGGGGCACAGGATCTTGGGTGGGGGGAGGGATTAAGCATGACAGGGAGTGTCAGGGTCACCAGTCTATGTACAATGGGTAAAAGATATATCCACGGTCAAAACATTGTCCAGTCATTGGCCATCCACACTGTCCTTCACCACAGTGTTCAGATCCGCTGCACCTGTGGACTCACTTTGGCTGGCCAGTGTAGGACCACATACTCCAAGGGAATGGCAAACACTAGAGGTAGAAAGGGGAACAGAGAGGTAAGACTCAATTAGGGATACAACAGCAGTGGTCTGGGCAGGTTGTTGGAACAACACAGACATAATGACTGCACCCAAGGAAGTGATGGAGACATTGATGTCCATTTGTCTGGACTGTTCCTCTCGGAACATGCAAAGTTCATCCTGGATCTCCTGTAAGGCCAGAGAGAACACAGTCTGGACAACATCAGATGGCACCATCACTTCTTGGGACACAGCCATAGGATAAACCACATATGGAGGGGGTTGGTTTGAATATGAGGGGTGTGGTGTGTCTTGGCAGGTGTCCCCCTCAGCTCTTCTGGGCAGGTACTTGGAGGGGGCATAGTGGCAGGGAGTGTAGTTGGAGGCCCGATGGATTGGATTCCTCAAGAGTTTGGAAGGGGTTGGTGGCAGGCTCAGATGGTGATGGGCCTGCCCTGGGGACACAATTACAAAGTCAAGTTTTTGTGGGCCAGGGGAAGACCCACGTTCCTCATACCTCTGGCTGGCGGTGTCCCTCTCAGTGCCCCCCCCCCGCACACCCCCTTCAGTCTTCTCAGCCTCCACGCATGCTGTTAATGTCCATGGTAAAGGCTTGGTCTGGGTGGGCTCACTACTCCTAGCAATTTGTTGTTCTCCCTCCTCCTCCTCTCTAATGGTGGTGCCCAGAGGACGTGCTCGCCCACGAGCCGAGAATCTCCTGCTCTGTCCCTCATCCTGTCCTGATGTTCCTTGGCCAGCCGGGTTCACTGAAATTGAAAACAAACAATTATGTAGTTGGGGTACAATTTATAATAAAGGTTGAGACAAGATAAACCAAGTACTGACTTTGTACTTCTTTTTTTATCTCACTAACCAATTACATGTTACTTGGGCCCAAAAGTAGGTATACTGTCACTTTAATGGCCAGAAATTACTTAGGGCCTGATTTCGATCTCGGCAGAAGGGTTACTCCATCGCAACAGTGATAGATATCCCTTCTGCCGAAATCTAAATTCCATTGTTTTCTATAGTATTTAGATTTTGGTGGATGGGATATCCATCACCGTTGTGACGGAGTAACCCCTCTGCCGCGATCTAAATCAGGCCCTTACACATTAACATCTTTATCAATGTATGTCAGTATACTGTTCAATATTTACTAACATTCACCTTTATCATTAGTGCAATGTAAGGTTCCTGACACTTTCACTGTTACCTTCCAATGTAATTTTACAAGTGGATATAGTACACAGTCTGAATGGATATCTCTACAACTAAAAGTGGATCCAGGTTTATCCTGTAATGCACAGTGTCAATAGGCGTACACTTACTATCAAGTGTCATCTGTTGTGTAGTATCGTGAAACAAAAGATACATGCTAAATTTAGGGTACATATGCAAACAAGGCCTTGGATATGACCTTTGCTAAGTTGTAATTCCTTGACAACTTCAGACACTCTAAATGACAAGTGCCACATATTGCTTCTCAAAACTGCTTTGTCCATGCCGTACACTGCTGATCACATGTGCTTACTTAGTACAGCTACCTAAATATTTGTTATGACATATGTGTCACTGTTGAGATACACCTTGGATATGTTTGTATAATTTTGAGTGAGACAAGTGACACAATGTGAGCCTTTACATCATTTTACACAAAATAATAGTCATCATGCAAACAAATATTCAAAAAGCAAGCATGATGCAGCCTACAACACCAAAACACCTTACGTACCAACAATAGACATTGTCCAAGTCATTCATTCACCATTGCATAAACATTTATAAGGCCTTTAGTTCACTAGTCATGATTATGTAAGTGCATGTTTTCACAAAAATGCAAATATAAGGGAAATCTACCCAGTTGTGTTTAGAACACTACGAGTCCCAGAATGCCCACAGAAAACAGCATTCCAATAGCACCCATGAGGCATAGACCTTAGACATACTGCAGCCATTACTCACACAAAGTGAAAGGTGACAAAAGACACATGATGGTACATCTCTTTCACCACTCACATTAACCTTCAAGAAACATAAGGCAGTTTATGCACTTACCAGGTCTCTGCTGCTCAAAGTCCTCCAGCTGACCATAGGCCAAGATATCTTCAGGACCCTCCTGCACAGTGGGCACATGCGGGGCCGTTGTGAATGGGACAGGGAAGACATGATGTCCTGGACCTTAAGGCGTCCCAGGGGCACATGTCCTCCCAGCGCTTACAACACATCTTTCCCTGCTACTGAAACATAACCACTGCACTGCTACGCGCAGCAATATCTCTCCAGATTTGGGTGCGTGCCGCAATATTAAGCACTCCCTCAGTTAGGATGTTCAATTCTGTGTCACTAAAAGTGGGTGCCTTGTCCTCAAGTCCCTTAGCCATGATGGGGGCAGGTTTGATAAACAGAGCAGCAGCATGGCAGAGGATGTTGCTCTGAGATTTTTTATTTCATGTTTGTAATTTCCTGTGTATCATCGGGTTCCGGACCGACTTCGGAGTCTCTACTTCGAGTGCAGAGGTTCCACACATCTACAACATGGATACAAAAGGAGTGTGCAGAATGTTACTACGGCATCTTGCTAGCCATCATGATTCAACATGGGTAAAGAGCAGAACATGGCCAACAAAGTTTTGAACATTCCTAGCCTCACTGTGGCAGCACCACAACTACTCTGTCTCAAACAATGACATTACCTTCCTATTGTAATTAACTGTATAATATTTGTTACATTATTATTGTTCCAAAACATGTCCAGTAAGTGTACCAATACATTTATAATACTGCCTGTCACCCCATGTCACATATGTGTAAGGGCCATTTTAAAAAGTACAGTGTGCCACACAGCAAGCAACATACAAATAGTGAGGAAGATGTGATTTGTTTTGTAGTGTGGGTACTCCAAAATTCTAAAATTGACGCATAATTGTAAGCTCATCTGTTTCACATACACCTGTAGGTTTCCATCTTGTACACAATGCCAGTCCTCACTGAATCTAAGAATAGACATACATTATTGTGACACTTGGTGCTGACAACGTTTGCAGATGTCCACCTTCTGAGGAGTTCTCACACATGCAGTGACATTTACTTCCCTAAGGCAATGGAGTGCTTTGGGACTATGTCTACACTAATCACTAACATGTGAGAGAAATGTGTTGCATGGCCTATCTTTTGACTACAACTGTTTACATACATTAGGAATGGCTTACAGAGAAGTCTCAGGATGGAAATATGGACGTTGTTGAATGGCCACCAATCGTCATTGACCACAGACTGTGAAACCACATAAAGGCCATAACACAACTGGTTGCTCAAGAACAGCTGGTCACACAACTGCATATCCTGCCCACTGTATAGGACAATGGCCTGCTTTCCTGGATTCAGATCTAGTTGAGGGTTCTGAGGTATGTGTAAGCCCTAATATACTGCAGTGTTGTACAAGACACAACAGGCTACTGTTATCTTGCACTAAACTTAGGATACTACAACAGCACCCCCATACAGTCAAGACATCAATCACAACTTTAGGAGACTAAAAGTGTGCTCTGTGATGGCTTGTTGTTGGACCTGGCCCTTTTTGCAGGGTTATCCCCAAACCTTTTGCCTTCCTCCTCTTATTTTTCTGGCTTCTTTTTGTTGGCACTAGGACTCTGAGCACTTTATCACTGGTTAGCATTGCTAAAGTGCATGTGCTGTCCCTTCTAAACTTGGTATGATTGCCGTACATCTGATTGGCACATTTATTTTACCCATAAGTTCCTTGTACAGTGGTATCTCTTATGCCCAGGGCCCGTAAATTAAATGCTACTGGTGGGCCTGCAGTGCATCTTGTGCCACCCACAGAAGTAGCCTTTCCAGCCTGTCTCAGGCCTGCCACTGCAGGGCCTGCATGCACAGTTATTGTTACAGGGACCTGGCGTCTAAATGTACTTGCCAGGCCTGGAACTCCCCTTTTCCTATATATATGTGACCCCTAAGGTAGGCTCTAGCTAACCCTATTTGTAGGGTGCTGTGTATGTAGAAGGTAGGACATATGCCTTTATGTACTACTTGTCCTAGTAGTGACAAACAGCCTATTTAGTTTCTCACTACTGTGAGCACTGCTTCTCTCATAGGATTGCATTTAAAATGCCCTAACATATGTCTAAGTGGTTTTGTCTGGTCTATGAGGGTTGGCGTAGGCATGTTTGGTATGGTTGGAATGGTAGTGAGAAATGCTGCTTACTTGTGTAGGTGGATGCTCAATGGGATGTGTGGCTGTAGATACACATGCTGTGCATAGGCTCGCTATCTAGTGTTGGGTACGGAGTGGTACAACTTGTTTTTCTTCTAAGAAGCTTTTTCGAGTGACGGGATTGAGTGACTCCTCGTCTTGGTAATACTGTGCATGAAGTCCTTTGTTAGATTGTTTCTCTCCGCGTTGGGTTTGGACGTGTGTTCTCTTGCTCCGAGTTCTCGGCTTGAATGACCGTTTTGGAGAGGGGATGTTGGACCAATCTTTCTTTCTGGTGCTGCGCCCCCCTTTCACCACATGTGCCGGCAGATAGCATTTAGGAGGGATGGGCTGCGGACGCGCAGCGGATAAGAACGCCAGCGCAAGGTTCCCTTACTCGTTATCTAGTTTAAACAAAACGAAGAAACAAAATAATGTTGACTTATTCTTGCTGCTCATTTTTAATGATGCTCTTTTTTTAATACAATGTTTTTTCCAATATTTTGTAATTGGGGTTTTAATTCGAGACCCGGCCATGAGGAAAGGCTGGGAACGGAGGACTTCCTTCCAGGTCATTTTGCTCAATAAGAGCACTTTACAGGGGGAAAAGGGCCTGTTAAAGCCAGAGACCAGACTCTATGGTGTCGGACATATTTGAATGTCCATTTAGGAAATGGGACGTCGGACCTGTCTTTCTTTCTGGTGCCATGACCCCCTTTCACCACATGGGTCGGAAGATAGCGTTTTAAGAGGGATGGGCCGCGGACACGCAGCAGATGCGCGCAGCAAGCATGCCTAAGGCAAGCCCGTCTGCCCATCCGAACGGGTCCAGGGGCCAGAAATGCTGCCAGCCCTAACGATAATACTCTTAGGATACAATATACAAGGTCATCGCTTAGGAACTATATGTCAAAATCATGCTCCTCTTCCTCAACTGAGGGATGGAACTGCAGGTATTGTGCTTGGGAACCCAGGTTATGTCTTAACACTGACAGTGTAGCCAGTACTATGGGAACACTTAAGAATTATCCATTTGAGAGTGAGGGAATGGTCACTCACAACATTTTAAGATGTGGGCTGATCAACGCCAGTTCACTAATTAAGCACAGTTTGGAGATAAAGGAAGTCATTCTGAAATCTAAACTGGATTGTTTATTACTGACGGACGCCTGGGCCAGAGCAGATTCTGACCGGGACTTTGTTACAACTTTGCCCATGGGTTATGATGTGGAGAGATTAGGTAGGTACGATAGGAGGGAAGGCGGTGTGGCGATTATTTTTAAAAGTAATTTATGCTGTTGTATGGATCCATTAAATGATATTTCACACATCTGTGAAGGTGGCTACTTCAAGCTCAAGCAAGGGAATATGTTCAGAATGGCAGGGGTCTTGGTTTATCGTCCACCTGGATCCAAGAAGAAATTCCTGGAGAATTGGGCCCAAATTACTGAACCTCTTACTTCCATAGATCATAGTTTAATGCTTGGAGATTTTAATTTCCATTTAGAGGATAGGGAAGCCAGTGACACTCTTACCCTCCTGGACATTATGTTCTGCTTTGGCTAAACTCAAGTGGTTACCTCAAACACTCATATTGCGGGCCGTATATTGGATGGGATTTTCTCCTCACAGGAATTTGTTACTGTGGGAGAATGCAAGCAGCTGGATTGGACAAATCACAGCTTGATCCCCTTTGAAGTAATATATAGGAGACAGAAGGACCCCAAGCAGACTTTCACCACTTATAGCCGAAATGAGGACCCTATAGAGAGAGATGATTTCATTCTTGCCCTAGTGATGCACCAGGGGAGGCCTGAGGGAAGTTCAGGGTTTTGATTCTTGGGCCAGGGACGCAATAGAGGTAGTTGTCCCTTTGAAAAGGTTTCTGCCCATGGTATACCGAAGAGCTTAAGGCACTTCAGAGGTTGTGTAGAAGACAGGAAAGAAAATGGAAACTTGACTTGGTGCACCCAAAATGCTTGCCTCATACCTGGTTAACCTAGCACCAGTCGAGTATTGGGTTTACATCCTTGTAAGTAAAATTTCAATCGAGTGAGGGACCATTACAATCAGGGGATATCCCATCACTACGCCTTCACACTGTGAAAGACTGACCAACTGCGACAACTGCACACAAACAACCTGGTAAGGCTGCTGCAACTTGGTCCAAAGTAGCTGAAAAATATGCTACTGGGCGATGAGCAACTCCATGGACCTGTGTCAAGACAGACAATGAACATGCATCATGCTCATGGCAAAACAATGTGAAAGGTTTCCTGTAGTCAGGCATACCCAACGCTGGAGCTCGGCACAAACTCTCTCTCCACTCAGTGAACGCTTTCATCTCATCCTGGTCTGACACTATTGGATCTGTGACATCCTTGTGAGTCAGCTTCTGCAATGGTTTTAAAATTTCTGAAAAATTTGGGATCCATTGGCGACAATAGCCCACCATTCCCAGAAACATCCTGACATCTCCCTGTGTGGTCAGGGGGCTTATCTGCAGTATCATTGTAATCCTCTCTCTGGATATGTTTCTCGACCCTTTCTCAATCTGGTGGGCCAAATACTTCACTACGTTCTGACAGTACTGCAATTTCAGTGATGACACTTTATGACCACACTTCCCCAAATGATTCAACAGGGCAATCGAGTCATACTTACACTTGTCCCTCGTCTCGGATGCAATCAATAAGTCATCAATGTACTGCACCAGTCGATTGAAAAGGCAATTCTAATGACTCCAAATTCTTCTTCAAGATCTGGTTGAACAAGGAAGGTGACTCCGTGTACCCTTGAGGAAGTCTACACCAGTAGTAGACTCGATCTAGGAATTTTAAACTAAAGCGAAATTGACTATCCTCCTGAAGAGGCACAGAAAAGAACGCTTGTGACAAATCAACCACTGTTAACCATTCTGCATCACACGGAATCTGGAACATTATTACAGCTGAATTGGGCACTATGGGACAACATCTGACCACAATGTAATTTATTTTTCTCAAATCCTGAACAATTCGAACTTTCCCACACAACTTCTTCAACCCCATTATTGGTGAATTACATGGGCTGCGCATCACCTCCTTTAAAACTTGCTGCTTCACAAAATCTGCAATTATCTGAGCCACTTTCATCAGAACATCTTGCGTCATGTTGTACTGTGGAAGCTGCAGAAAAACTGCACTCGGTTTCAAAGAAACTAATCGGTTCAACTCCTTTGATCAAACCTATTTCTTTCCCTGTCAAATCCCACACATTCTCTTGCACTGTTCCCTGCAAATCAGAATGAAGCTCTCTTACAGTGAACATCGGGAAAAACTCAATCAAGGGGTACTCCTTATTTGTAGTTTCACACTCAGTTTCAGGGGCTGGATCTTCCTCATCAGCACTATTTGTCTGGATCACGATTCCATCATTCGAGCAAGTAATCAAACATTTTGTTTTACACAACAAGTCCCTTCCCAGTAGGGATACCGGACTCGAATCACAGACTACAAACTTATGCAGTCCCTGAAAACTGCCAATCTCTACTTGCACTGGATCTGTAATCAGGTTTGTCAAATACTGATTTGCCACCCCCACGACCTGAACTGTCCTTCCTGAAAGGGGCAAATTCGGAACTTCTGCACTTCTCACAATAGAGTGTGTAGTTCCTGTGTCTACCAAAAATGAGACTCTGCGACACATCACCTTTCCTTTCACATAGGGTCCCCTCTGATCTACTTCTGAAGAAGTCCCAAGCACACATGGCTCCTCATCCGAACTGTCACTCATCCATTCAGCGTTTATTTTATTCTCACTGTGTAACGGGAATTGGTGCACAGCATTACTACTTCTGTCTTGTCTCTGACCTGTGACCTGTTGAGAAAGCATCATCTGTTGCTGCTCCATCGGCGCTTGAGGTATCTGCATTTGCTGTGGAGGTACCATGGGAACCTGCTGCTGCATCTGCTACAACTGTGACACCTGTGCACGAGGCATTTGCACCTGCTGTATGGGCTGAAAATTCTGCATCTCACATTATTCAGAAAATTTTGATTCAGACCTCTCATTCTCAGTCCTCTTACATTTTGAAATGTATTGATGTCATTACCTTGCTGAACAACACCCTCTTGCACCATCATTGGATACTCCCGCTCCCAGTGTCCCACTGCTCCGCAAATGTGACACAGCAACAGCTTCTTCATTCCCTGCACAGCATTCTGAATCACTACAGTATTCAAATCTGGACCACGATTCATATTACCTCCATGACCCCTACCTCTCATCTGAGGCTGAACCATGACATTTCCCTGCTGCTGCAGTATCTGTTGCACAAAATGTACTTGCACTCCTGTTTGAGCCCCCTTAATCTACATCACCATCGCCTTCTCTTTCAACTTTTTCTGCTTCAACTCAATCTCATCACTACAGTATTTCGCGTACTGCAACACCTCATCAATCGGCTTTGCCTGCCAGCAAATCAAATGACTCTTAATCATCTGACCTATCTCAGGTCTCAGTCCTTCCACAAACCTAAACACGAAATGCAGCATGTCCTTTGGCTTAATCGCTTCTTTGCTACTGTTCTCCTTGAATGCCTTTGACAATCTCTCATAGTACGCATGTATCGACTCCTTTACTTCCTGCACTTAGCTATCGATCCTCTACCAATCAATATTTTTGGGCGAAATCCTCGTCTTCAGGAACTCTATCACTTTATAGTAAATATTTAATTACCTCAGGAGATGGTGCACCTGTATACTTATCTGTTTCTGGTTCACTTGTTGGCCAATCTACAGCTCTCTTGCACTCAACCCACAAATCAGCTGGAACCACTATCTCCAGTAAGTTGTTGAAGTCTTCCCACAAACACTTCGCAATTTTCACAAACCTGTCTATCTGCTGATACCACTCTACTGGCTTTCCCCTCAGTTTTAGATAAACATTTGTGAATGACAGAATATCACTCCTACTCCAAAGGACATGAACAAAAGTTCTGCCTGGGATCTCTCTCATGGTAAAATCTTTACCGGATCCTTATCCTGTTGTACATTTTCGGTCACTTCTAGAGAATCTCGTTTCTTTTTGTCTCTTTTCTTCACCCATCTACCTTCCCACTTCTCTAACGCTCCCCAAACCTGAGCACTCTGCAATAATTCTTTAAGGTGTGCCTTTATTCCGGCAGACCTCATGTGTTCAAAATCCTTTGCCTCAAAATCTAATCTGTAACTCCTCTTCAAATGCTTCATTTTCTCAATTTCTATGCCATGTTTTACTGCCAAATCTGCCAATCTCAGATGTACCTTGCCCACCTCTCTTGTGATTCTCGGACATAAGTATCTTAACTCTACCTCTGTGTAGGATTCTAATCTGTTCACCCCCATTGTTCCCTCAACTAATTTGCCTGCTTCCATGCTCAGTCTGACACAATTGATCTGCTCCTCACCTTTGGAAGCATTCTGTGGGGTATTCAGCTTGTCCAACCATTCAGTCAACTGCTGAGCTGTCAATCCTTGTAAAGAAATGTTACCCGCATTTACCGGTGGCACCGGTTGTACCACTGCATTTGATGTCTGCGGTGTCAATAACTTCAAGCTCTGACCTGCACTAGGTCCATTCACAGTATCTGGAAGTGCAACAAGTGGACTGAGATCTAACAGCGACCTTGATCCATCAAAGGTCTGGCCCATGGAAGAGACCACCTGAACTTGCTCATTCGGTCCCCTCCTCACTAAACTCTGAGACATCTCTCCCTGTTCACTCATGCTTGGTTTCTTTTGCACAAATAATTATACAGCCGGACCAACAGTTATTGGCAGCGATATTGCATCTGGGGCTGCTCTAGGACCTGCGCACTGTGGGATGGTAACTCCCATACTCTGATTCATAACTGGTGTCAAGTCTGACTGTGTCCCTGTCATTGGCGTGAATCTCAGCATCCCCTGCGTCTGCACTTGGGGGAAGAAAATCAGAGTCGGCTCGGTCTGAATCAGCAGTGGTCTCGGGACCACTTGCTCCGAAGGCACTACTAAGTTCAAAGTCGTCTCCAAAATAGGCGCATCAGGATCGATTCTCTGAATAGGTGGCGGATGCATCTGTGCCTGAACGTCTGGAGTAGTCAGTACATTTGAGGATTACCTTGCACCACACCTTGTGTCTGGCTAGTATTAACCTGTACCAGACTCACTGTCCTCATTGCCTGTGCTGGGGCTGTAGCATCAACACTAGTACTCGGACCACTTTCATGCACCGCATACTGTGGTGTTCTGTCTCTCAATATCTGCATAACAAGATCTTCATCATCCGATTCTTCCTCCACTATGGAAGACTTTCTTGCTTCCTTACTCTCCTATGTTTAAAGCATAGCCTTAGGGCCTGCAATGGTCGTATGCCTTCTGATTTAAATATTGCATATACATTGAAACAATGCACATCGACAAGTGTTATTGACTACTTTTTAGTGGATGTGAGACTCTGGCCCCTGTTGAAGGATATGAGGGTGGATTCGAGATGCGAGAGTGATCACTGCCCCTTGCTTCACTCCCTCTCAGGGGATGTTTTAAGAAGAACTCTTAACACTTAATACACAGTGGTCCCTTCTCCTACCTTGAGAAATTCATCTATTAAGGTTGGGTGGCCAAAGGTGATGTCAAACCCTTATCTGTTATGTGGGATTTATCAAATGTTTATAGACAACTTGGCCGTTTATGAACATCAGGACCCTACTGATATCCCATTACTCAGTATACACGAATCTCTGATTTCAAACATCCAAAGTATTTTTTACAAAAAGGCTGGGGCAAGATCACGAGGTGTGGTTTCGATAAGTAATGGATGGTTTGATGAATTGTGCTCTAGGGCAAAGACTGGATTAAAAAAAGCTATTCCGAGCGGGATTATGGAGGAAATACAACAAGCTAGATGTATCTACAAGGAGACTATTTCACGAACGAAAAAAACCTGTCAAGACTCTATTTGGCAGAAATTGTTGGAGGCCACAAAATCCAATAACAATATGTTGTTCTGGGAACTGTTGTCCAAACGAGAAAAAAGGGGTAGGAATAACATAAGGAACCACATTCAACCTGAAAGTTGGGTGGAACACTTTTCTTGTCTTTACGCTAGAACCGATACTCCTGTGGTCCCCGGTACCTATGATGTGGGACAAGATCCTTCATCTTTGCCAGATGTGAACTCCGCCATTGTTCCTATAGGAGGAGGTTTACATGACCCTGAGGATCGTATTTACTTTTCTGTAGAAGAAACCCTTGATGCAATTAACTCCTTAAAACCTGGGAAAGCACCAGGACCGGATAAGATCCCAGGTGATCTTTACAGATCTGAACCAGTAATACGGTCCTGGTATATTAATACACTTTCAAATAAAATTGCTGAAGGGGGCCAAATTCCTACTACGTGGAAGGGGGCTGAAATTATACCTATCTACAAAAAGGGTAATGCAAATCTCCCAATAAACTACAGACCGATTAGCCTTACTGATAATTTGCAAAAAATCTTTGCTAAACAACTATTAGGAAGATTTACGAGCTGGGTCATTGACCACCAGATCCTTTCTCCCCTTCAGGCGGGGTTCCGAACCAGAACCAGTACAGTGGACCAGGTCTTTAGATTGGCTGTCTTACATTGGAAATATGTAGTTCTTGCAAAGCAACCTCTATATGTTGTTTTTGTTAATTTGTGATCGGCTTTCGATTTGGTCCCAAGAGAGAAGTTATGGGAAGTGTTACATAGAAAAAGGATTCCAGCTAGTATAATCCAAATACTAATGTGATTGTATGAAGACATATACGCACAAGTGAGATGGGGCAATCCAGGCGAACTGACCGACAAAATTCCCATATATAGGGGTGTTCGCCAGGGCTGCATGTTGGCCCCTCTTCTGTTCTCTCTTTTTATCAATGAGGTGGTGCAGGACCTTATTGCATGCCAGAATGATGTTCCAACCTTGAGCACTCAGAAAATCCCAATCCTCCTTTTTGCTGACAATTCTCTTTTTATTTCAAAGACTCCAATGGGCTTACAAACTCTTGTTGACAGATTTAATTTATTCTGTCGGAATTACGGCTTGGGGCTGAATTTTAAGAAAACTAAACTGATGGTATTTTGTTCTGGTCCACGGAAGAAATGTATAATTAGCCTAGATGGGGATTCCTTGAACGAGGTTAGCTCTATTGATTATCTGGGCGTGAGGCTCTCAAATAAGTTACATTGGGATGAACAGGTTAGCAAAAGTGTGGGACTTCTGCAGCACAGAGCAGCAACCATATTGCCCTTTTATAGGAGTACGACCGCTACAGCTGTATCTCCAGCGCATCTATGCGGCCAAGGCACAGGGAGCTGCTGTCTATGGTGCAGAGGTATGGGAATTTTATGAGAACAACAGGCTAACCTTAGGTGAGAACAGATTTGCGAGGGCCTTGTGTGCGTGCCCTGCTAGTACCTCTTCGATTCCATTGTTCCTTGACTTGGGACTAAAAAGAATAGCTGATCTAATTATCCTACGACCCTTAGTATATTGGGTAAGGCTTTGGACTGTTCTTCAATTGGATGCATATAAGACCTCACTTCTTGATCTGTTAAAGTGTTCAAATTCGGCTACTATTCCATGGGTTAAGCATGTATCTACTTGGTTTTGTATTTTGGGCCTAGGAGATTTCTGGGAGAATCCCCACAAACTTGAGAAATCCCATACAAAAGTTTTGAAGTCTGTATATTGGTCTTATGTAAAAAACTATGATATTAGTTGCAAATCCCATGGACGATTAACCAACCTTTTTATTGATTTTAAATGGAACCCACAGTTCGAACCTTATCTAGATATAATACCGATCTATTGGGCAAGGGACTATATGCTAGATTTCCATTTGGGTCCCTGCCCTTGAAGTCTTTGACGAGTAGATGGGGACCAACCGCTGCTACTGACATATGTCCCGCGTGCGGTGCTACCCCTGAAACAGCCGAACATTTTATGTTTTTTTGCCCTGCTTATTCATCCCCTAGGACCAAATGGATACGCAAAATTTGTTGGGAAATGAAAATTAGGAAATGTGCCTTAGCTTTGAGGATTTTAAAATGCCATAGCTCCAATGTACTAATTTATGCTGTTAGCAAGTTTTTAGTGGCAGCATGGTGTATACGTAATTTTTATGTAAGCAAGAAAGCTTAAAGGAGCTTGGAAGGGATTTCTGATTTTGATTGGGAAATTGGGTTTTAAATTAATTACTATTATTTATTGGTCTTAAAATTGGATTGTTTTAGCTCATATTGTTTATGATGATACGTTTTATTGTTGTGATGCTTTGATGGCCTGTTGACCGAATAAAGCTTGTGTTATTATTACTCTTATTATTCTTTTTAGTTACTTTCTTTCCTCCCATCTCATCCTCCTGCGTAATTGCTGGAAACAATTTAACATCCTGCAATGTTACTGATCTCCACTTCTTTTGTTCTGTTGTGTAGCCATTTTAAGTATAGCTCCAAGCACGTTAGTTTAACATACTAGGCCGCTGTGCACTTTACCCTAGATACATTTTATTCAGCTTTGCACTGTTATTTTACAATAACCAGTTTTTACGGTCTTGTTTTAATTTCTGCTATCAAACTCTTTAGCTTAGTTCAGCACTGTGTTCTTAAACAATGCATTCTTGATCACCCTGTGCTTTAGTCAAGGCTACAGTCTGGTACATTGCTGGTAAAGGTGGTGGAAGTTTAGTCTCCAACATTCGTAGAAAATACACAGCCTTACGTAGGGACATTTTCTTAGAACATCTGCTGTGTTAGTTATAAAAACACTTTCTAGTCCTAGTACACGCCAAGAGGGAGATGCCAGCCAGGGAACCACAACTGTATGCTGAATGCCCGTTGCAGATGCTGATGCAGATTACAGGCCTTTGCTCATGTATGTGGGTTGATGTCCTCCCGGGGGAACCTGAAAGGCAGGCTTACAGCTTAACATGCTGTGCTCAAAATATAACTTAGGGAGAGAATAATCTAGCGGCATATGATAGCCTTATTCTTGTGTTTCACTCTCATCGTCACTATTTTAATATTATTGTGTTGTGTAGTTCTGGTTATTGCAGCTCACGCTTTGCTATCCAAAATGCAGTTGTTTTATTAAACCAATCTTTAAAACTTACACTGCTTTTATTGTCATTTATATATGAGACCGCACTGTGTATGAGAGAACCGGTTGTGACCTGAGTGACCACGACTTCCCTGAGAAGTACTGATATGTCATGCGCTCGGCTGCCCAATCATCTCTACCATTCGGGAGAGATGAGGCACTGCTAGTTAGCCGTAGCAAAACCCGGATCTGGAGCAACAAGCGTCATCCACCGTGGGTCAGACTCAGTCCCCCACACTGTGGACGATCTTGCTGCTTAATCCAGTAGTCTCATTAGGATAATGAGAGCCTATGCGACAGTTCCCAGTCCCATCTCACTTCTGCTAAAGAGTTCTATACTTTTCTTACTCTCCACTCAAATTTCATTTGCTGCTGATGTTGAACTACCGCCTCCCAGCCTGCTAACGCCTCAAACTTTGCTGGTCTCGGAAGAGGCTTTGATTCATATAGAGCCACCCGCAATTGCTCCAAAATTCTCAAATTTAACCTCCCAGTCTCAGCAAACACTAAGCTCCAATTTTTCTCTGTTAACTTGCACCATTTCTTTAACCAAAGACATGGTGTGACACCTCTCACCTCCATTACAATGTAAGTCGGTGTATTGTCTTGCAGGGTAGGCTTTCCTACTCTTGCTCTAATGTACGTATCTCCCCTAAGGGCACTCTTCAATGCCTTGAAAAATGTAATCTTTTCTATTTTCTGTTTATTCAAAATCGAATCAGGAAATGACTTTTACTCCCAAGATTCCTTTCACCCACATTCTTTACAAATTACCTCTCAGGGATGGCTGCCAATCCGTGTGCAACCCTTCTCACTAACCAACCTATCCCAGCGCGACTCCAATGATGTCACACTCACACGTACTGCGGCTGACAAACTCTTGTGGCTCGTCCTCCTAAACTCCAGTCCACTTAAAACTAATGCAAATTATTGCAAGCACTAATCAAATCCCAATAACCAAAAACAAATCTGCTGGTTTACTACAGAGAAGGTAACACAATTGCTTCAGAAACCTTAGGGATTTTCACTGATGGCCTTTTCTCTCATGCAGCTATTCCTCTTTCTCGGTCTCCCAGATTCGAAAGCAAAATTCAACCTGCAAATTTTACTCTCAGCTGATCAATGGGTCTGTCCTGGTGCACATAGGACTCGTCAAATCTCAGTCTAAATTTTCTCTCCCCTGCTTAACTCACACACCGACTCGTTGACCATGCCCAATCAACCTACTAAACCAGACAGATTACAACATATAACCAAGTGTCTCATACACTTTTCAGTATACTCCGGATTCTTAGACCACGCAGGGTCCGTACATCAACAACCACTTGGACAATTTTTTAACACAAAGCGCCACACACATGTGAAGTACGATGACTTCCCTGCTCTCTTACTGCGGACTACGCCTGCTCCTACTAAAACTTCATCGGGAGTATGCAAATTCCCTCAATCCTTACATACGTCACAATTCACCTGCGATTTTCATAAGCTGTGCAAGCGCAACCTATCTGTCTCACTCTGTCACTAGAACACCAGGAACATACCCTTCACTACTAGCAGGGTCCAGGATCTGGGAAAGTAATTTCTAGGTTTACGGGAACATAATTTTCTCTCCAATTATAATTTTGGAAAACAAAATCCAAATCTAAAAAATACTGAATTCTCAATGACTGTCGATCATCTGTCATTTAAAGAGACGAGCCATCAATCTCTTTACCACAATTGTTAACACCCTATACCGAGCTCTTATGGCAAGCTCTCAAAGAAACAAACCATTGGTCCCTACACCATAACTATTAACACCTGACACGTTCTGGACACCTATGGCAAGCTCTCAAAGAGACCTAACCATCAATCTGCTACCATAACTGTTAGTGCATTGTTCCTTAATAAGTAAACTTACAAGGGGATGCGTATAGGTCGATGAACCTTTTGACTCGTTTAAGATGTTCTTACCATGGCTGCAGAATAGAAATCATTAATCAATACACAATAACCAATAATCATTTGTCAAATTAATAATCAATGGAGTCATTAATTGTCACACACCATGACCTTTCAGCCATATATAACCACACCTTTAGTAAAAGTTTAGTAATTTTATTTCCTTTATATTAACAATGCTAAGATCATGTAGATTAATCTCGAAATCAAGTCAGCATGTATTAACCAAAAGGACGTGAGAAACACAATCTAATCCACGCTTGAATCGCAATACATTCTAAAGCATCAGTGCAAATCATTAGCAAAGTTAGTTTACATAGTCCGTAAGGTTCACCAAAGTAGTCCGTCAACCATTTCTCTCTCTAATTTGTCAATTGTCATGTAGATACCCTCAACTAATCCCGATTAGCATCAGCACGTGGGGCTTCATGCAAAACAATTTAGAACGTGAATTTAGAAAACATCCAGCTAAGGAAAACGAATAAAACAGCGCAGTTGGTACCTAGAAAGAAAAGGCATAAAAGAATACAATTCAGTCCTATTGTTATTTCTACCTATCCACGGTATGGGTCAGCAAACAGAATCAATCTTGGTCATCAATCGATCAGCAAAGCATCAGGCTCTCATTCAGAGAGTATGAGCCCAATGACATAATCTCAAATCTCTTCTTCTCAATATCGCAGTAAATCTGAATAAGGTCTGAAGTCTCTTCCCTCTGTCACATTGTTATACCAAAGTCACACATACTATCTCCTAATTCCCAATTGTTCAATTAATCGTACGTTATTACTCTTTCCAATAGTTTTCATATACTAAATCTATGAATTCTAATATTTTGCCTTTCACACAACGTTGATAGCTCTGCCATATGATGTTCCCATCACCTGCCTCGTCAGGTATCAAATTTGTTGTATCTTCCTCTCCAGTCAGTGTCTTCATTGTTCGCATCCTGGGAAAGTACATCTCACACATATAACACACATTTTGATACATCACTAGAGACATCATCTCCTGTCCATCGGTTCCCATAGAAAGCTTTGGTTAATCATTTTATTAGACAATGAACATTTCACAGTTAGTTCACTGTCAGCATTTTCTATTAAATGCTAAGAAATACAGCTTCTGCATGAGGCCTGGCAAACTAGGCCAAGACATTTGTTAAGTTAAAGCCTACAATTAATAAGCTAAAGCATAATTCATAACCCTTAATATGACATACTACTTCATTAATCTAATGCATGTTCAATATTTTATACATATTAAACATCAATTAGTAAATTTCGTGAACATTGGTGGCCATTCTCTGAGGTCACATTTTCAAACGTGCACATTATTTTTCTCTACATTATTTATTTTCTACAGAATTCATTATTCAAAATACATCAACAGTCATTAATAATTTCTGATTAAGACATCTGCTTCAGCACACTGATCTCGTGTTTGTAGTATATCACCCTGTGACACTGATGCAACTTTACAAAATGCATACTGTTCCTCGGTTTGCAATATCTCACGCAATGACACCGATTCAACTCAAGTGTATGAAGACTGATTCCCAGTTTGTAGTATCACACCCGGTGACAGTGATAAAGCTACGCAGCATGCACGCCGCCTCGCGGTTTGTAATATCTCAATGCATGATGCTGCCACAACTGCACAGCTTTCACGAAATACCCGCTTTACAAAAGGTGTTTGCCAGCATATTATTAATCCAATTTATAACCGTGCCATGCAAGTCATTTTTGTGATAGATATTTGCTATTGAACTTTCACTGCATTGATATTTACTTTGCATTTTTCAAGAGATTCACCAAATCAAATTCGCACTGACCACAAAGATTATTCAGCCTTTTTGTTTACCATTAGGTCCACCTCTATAAAGCAGCGAGGTTTAATCTCATAAGATGCTCAACGTGCTTATTCCCATATATTATTATTGTTATTATATGGAAGTTTTTACAACCGGCATTGTATTTAATCAAATAGTAAGCTCCACAAAGCTCAGGAACACCCTTCCGAGTCACATCTTGAATTGTCCACGGGCTCTTTGGGCCAGATGTAGGTAGGTTTCCGTTTGCGAGTTGCAAATTGCGAGTCCCAGCGACTCGCAGTTTGCAACTCGCAAAAGGAAATGCAGAAAGGTGTCTCAGACACCTTCTGCGACTCCCTATGGGGTCGCAAAGACCCACCTCAAGAATATTTATGAGGTGGGTCGCAGTTTGTGACCCCATAGCGAGTGTAGGCACTCACGGGGATGGTGGCCTGCTGGGGACTGCAGACCACCATGTCCGTGACTGCTTTCTTAATAAAACAGTTTTTTTTTTTTTTTTGCAGCCCGTTTTTCTTAAATGAAAACGAGCTGCAGACAGAAAAAATACTGAAACCATTAGTTTCGTTTTTTTCAGAGTAGGCAGTGGTCCATTGGACCACTGCCTGCTCTGAAAAATAATTTTTTGGGGCATTCACAAAGGGGAAGGGGTCCCATGGGGACCCCTTCCCGTTTGCGAATGAGTTACCATCCTCTTCAAGTGGATGGTAACTGCGAGTTGATTTGCGACCGCTTTCGCGGTCACAAATCAACTCTACATAGCGATGTGGTCGCAAATAGGAAGGGAACACCCCTTCCTATTTGCGAGTCGGTACCGACTCGCAAAATGTGTTTCTGCTTCGCGTGAGACCTTTTGCGCCTCGCAAACAGCGTTTTTTGCTGTTTGCGAGGCGCAAAAGGCTACCTACATCTGGCCCTTTGTCTTATATTTTTATGTTGCTGCACTTAGTGTTCAGCTTTTGAAACATGTCAGCAAGCCTCTTATAAGTCTCACAAAGCAACGAAACACCGGTTTCCCTAGAAAAGTCTGTGCTCTTTGTTTATCATCACATCTTGCTTTAGTCAGACTTCAGCTGATATTGTACCTTAGTCAGCGCCCTCATTACAAGCTCTCTAATCACAGAAATACTAGTTGCAGTGATACAAATGTGTAATGCGTTCATTAGTTACCTTTGCGATATTCATATACAACTCTGGTGTTACCCTGCAGAGAGATCCAAGGAAAAACAGGAGGCAAACGCCTTCAGCAACGCTTAAAGGACATGTGAAAATCCCGCCGCCTACCTGGGGAGAAGACACAATAACCAGGTGATTTTAGAGCAAAGGCCGCTTTATTAGGAGAGATATGCAGACTCATCTTATGTTACAAACATCATTTATAACCCCGGCCTCACTAATAAAACAAAATTCCTAACAGCCCCAGCCTTAAACCCCACCCAACCAAAATAGTTCTCCAAAGTCAAGCAAACACTCATACTGCATAATCACCTTCCTTCCTACTCCGCCCTCCAGAGTCCGCCCCAACCATCTATCCCCTGCATTCTCTGAGCCCCAGCCTACCCTGCCAGGCCCCCAACCCTTCCATCCTGTCTTGATTTTTCCTTTTCTGCCACTAAGAAACATCCCCGTGACAGGTGTTTCTCTTGTCCCCTTTTGTTGCTTTCCTTTGGGTATTCCACCATCTCCAAATTTTACTTCACACTTCTAAGGGAGACTGTCGCTCAACAGTCGCACTAGCCAGTAGAACTTTGTCGAAATACTGTTTTGACTGTCACCAAACAGTCCTTGTGACTACAACTTATCCTGACTTCATTCAAGTTATGAGGATGGTTTGTGGATGAGGATGTTGCCAAACAGCCTTAAAGCCATCCTGACCTTTCCAGCAGGGAAGTCAATTTGTTTTTTATCCCTAGGATGTAAAGATCATTACCTATAAAGGAGAGTTGAATGCCATCCTGACAAAAAAAAATTCAAAGTCATCCTTTCGAATGTCTGTGTTCTAACCATCCTATACCTCTAGCTCTGCAAAATCTGTGCATATCTAGTTAACTTTCTTCTTGCTTTTTCTACTGCTCCAAACGTAAAAGCTTCTCTACCCACTCTCCTTGGTACAAAATCAGTCCAAATTATGAGTGTCCCTGACCATAATCTATTTATGGTATCCAAATCCCCTTTCATAGTTTTTTTTCCAAACACAACCCAGGTTTCTTGACCAAATCATTTTCCCCGAAATGTAAAATTAGAACATCAGGACAAAATCTAGTAGTAGTCAAATTAGATAAATATGATAGTAGTTGCCCCCACTTCATTCCTCCTCAGCCCCACCAATGCAATTGTACATCTTCAAAATGGAAACCCAAATTCTTCCTCCATGATCTTTATTCAGCTTGTTTCGCCGCCCATTTCAAGAATGAGTGCCCTATGGTCCAGACATCAAAGGTTGCTAAAACCTGTCCTGTCACACACCCTGAAAGAAGAAAAGAAATTTAGGCGGTCATTCCTCCGCCCGCCAAGCGGGAACCGCCAGAAGACCGTACCGCGGTCAAAAGACCGCGGCGGTCATTCTGAGTTTCCCGCTGGGCTGGCGGGCGACCGCCAGAAGGCCGACCGCCCGCCCAGCGGGAAACCCCCTTCCACGAGGAGGCCGGCTCCGAATGGAGCCGGCGGAGTCGAAGGGGTGCGACGGGTGCAGTTGCACCCGTCGGTTTTTCAGTGTCTGCCACGCAGACACTGAAAACCTATGTGGGGTCCTGTTAGGGGGCCCCACGACACCTGTTCCCGCCAGCCAGGTTCTGGCGGTGAAAACCGCCAGAACCAGGCTAGCGGGAAGGGGGTCGGAATCCCCATGGCGGCACTGCTTGCAGCGCCGCCGTGGAGGATTCCCTGGGGCAGCGGGAAGCCGGCGGGGAAACCGCCGGCTTCCCTTTTCTGACCGCGGCTTTACCGCCGCAGTCAGAATGCCCCCGGAAGCACCGCCAGCCTGTTGGCGGTGCTTCCTTCGTCACCTACCCTGGCGGTCATAGACCGCCAGGTTAGGAATGACCCCCTTAGTATCCACATCATAAACCATCTAAACTTCTAACATAACGCAAACAGCAGTTAGAAGACCCTCTGTCCAGTGTTCCTACCTCTTGCACAGAGAAACCTAACCTTGCAGCTTCAGATGCAGCACCAATACAAAATGAATGTGTACCAAAATCCCCCCCGGGTTTTCCCCCATGGATGCTAAGACTTTCCTCATAACTACTAAGACCAGACTTCGCTGTCAAATTATTTTTTGCGACATTCACAAAGGGGAAGGCTATTAATACAATTTGTAATGCACACATTAAATACAATCCCAGCACGTGTTGCCCCGGTGCAACCACATGCAGCAACACTAGGCATTAATCCTGAGACTGTACATTCGATCATGGGTAAGGTACCCGCACATGGGGAAAGATTCTGTTTTGGTTAGTTCAAAAAATAAAAGCACTTGAAGCATAGAATATTAACTATGTGCTTACCATTTGGGATGGTTCCCACAGTAGATAACTGCAATACTTGGAGCACGGTATTTGCCATGCTCTATACTACCGCACAAGGTACACCAACACTTGCAAATCTTCTGGAAGTGCTAAAACAAATTCAAGATGAATACGGGGCGGCCCTGGACCTGGAGATGCAATTTAAGGACAATTTTGCCACTGTATCTTCAATAATATCAAGTACCCTTAAAGGGGACGCAGTTGCACTAGCAGTACATATGCGACTCCGGGATGTTCCTGTGCAGGATCAAGAACGTAAGCTGCCAAAAATTAACACAGAGACCTATTCTAGTATTGGTCGAGATAGTCTGGGGGCCAGACCCACGAAACCACAGTTTCAGGGTAAATCTAATAAAGATTCTACCAAGCAAGCACCTGACGGTTCTAAAAAACGGTGGGATAAAAAACAAACACCTTAAAAAGAAAGGGTAGAATCTCTGCATTTGGAGACCCCTACGAATAGATATAATCTCAGAAATAGAGATAATATAAAAACGCCTGACTGATATCAATATACTGATACACACCAATCTCGTTCCTTTCAGGACTCATCAGATAAACGAAGTGAGAGTTGGGCGGTTAGAGCGAAGAACTGAGTACGTGAAGCTGAGACAGGAATCACAACGCTCTACAGACGTTTCTGTTAAAAAAGAAGAGAAACTTCCCCAACAAAAACCCCAAATTAAAAAGAAAAAAGTGACAGCAGTTGTGATTCATCATGCCACTCAAGAAGAGGGCTCTATTGAAGAGCAAGACTTGGGCACTAGCTCTGCTAGACAGCGCAGCAGAGGTCACAATAGTTCACCGGAATCTTCAAGAGCATCTGGAGGTGAAAGCAACTGATGACTTCTTACAAGTTGAAACTGCGGACGTGCGTGTCTCCACGTCTGACAGGGTATACAAAGTAACAATACAGTTAGAAGGAGACATTGAATGCACAATAGACGCAATCTTTTGGGACCGCATCGTCAACATTTATGATATTTTACTGGCGGAAAAGGATTGGCCACCTGAATTTGTCCGTCCTTGCCCTTTTGGGGAAGAGATTATCAAACCTTCTTTCTCGCCTTTTGTTCCAGTCGAGCTCGTAGAATCCTATGCCATTGATTGGGCATTGGTGCAGGCACCCACATTATATCGCAACCACGTAGGGTGGGATAAAGATTCCCCCTATCATGTAATTCCAATAAAAAATCAACCCTAACCTCAAGCCCAATGCCCAATAAAGCTTGATGCTAAAGGGAAATCCTCACACAACTAGAGTACCAGGGCGTAATCGAACCCTGTGTCTCACCAATGAATAATCCTTTATTCCTGGTAGCTAAACCGGACCATTCATACAGAATAGTCTTAGACCACTTAAATAGTCATACATGCACATATGCTGTACAAAACTCTTACCACAGAACTTATGAACAACATAGTGCGCAAAAAATAAAAAATAAGGTTGGATATTTCCAATGGCTGCTTCTGCCAAAATATAGCACCTGAGGGTAGAGACCTAACAAGTTTCAGTGGACTGGGCTCACAAAAAAAATTCTGTTGTTTACCACAGGGGTACAAGAACAGCCAAGGACCGTTTGTGGCTCGTGTAATTTCAATATTTCACGACAATGGCCCTGAAGCACTGTCCTAAGTAGATGATATCTACCTTACAGATGATTAATTACTGCAACATCTAAGATGGGTAGCCTGCATTGTTGTAGGGTTTACCGAATTCGGGTATAAATTCAACTTTAAAAAAACAAAAATAGCCTTCCTTTGTGTTCTGTTTCTGGGATACAAATTATCAAGTGAAGTGAAGATCCTAGCGCCACAATTCCTACAAAAATGCACACTGTTACAACCTCCAAATACCATTGATAAACCCCAGTCGCTATTGGGTTTTCTAAATTTTGGCAGAACATACATCCCAGATTATGCATCACGCATCAAACCCTTATAAGACATGCTTGCAGCACAACACTTACACACAAGGGACAATAAAAAAATCTGGTCATCAGAGTAATGCTGGTGCAATTGGTTTCACCCAGCAATATTCGATGAGGGTGAGACAGTCCTGATTGAATACAAATCACATTTGTACTCGACAGCAGAACAACGTTTGGCTCCCACTGAGAAAATTCTTACTGCTGTTCAGATGGCTGTCATTAAAGAAAGACCATTAGCCCAGGGGAACCACATTATTGTTGTATCTCTAATCCCAGCCCTTGAGGCTGTTACGAAAGCCAGTGTTCCAAACGCTAAAGCATTACATCCACGTTGGCTCCAATGGGCAATGTCTTTGACAGTTACTGATGTTGACTATATTTTTGACCCAAAGTTACAAACTCAAGAAGTTTTACAATATGAAAAAGAATACCCAGTTTCAGCAAAAACAGTTACCTATTGATCGATATCAGAGAGTCATGTTCACCGATGGCTCAGCACAACCTGCAATAGGCACAAAGCATCAATAATCCGCTGCATGCACAGTCATAAGTGGCTATATGGAGGGTAGTAAATTCTATCCACATACCTATATGCAAACCCTAGGAGATTGCACAGCACATCTAGCAGAGCTAAAGGCTCTGGTGATGGCACTGGAACATACGTATCCTGACCAGCTAACACTGATTGTCTGTGATTCATACTATTGTGTCCAGTCCTTCAATGAATATCTGCATTATTGGCACCAGAAAGGGTTCAGAGATTCCAAAGGCAACATCATCAAACCCAGACTTCTGTGGGGGAAAGTAGCGGATCTGAAGGAAACGCTACCAAATGTCCATTTAATACATACATACACTTGGACACCAGTGCGTTGGAATACACGTTGCTGGGAATACACTGGTGATAAAGCAGCCAAATTGGCAGTAGCTATGGCTTCTGTTGCTGCAGTAACTCATTCTAGGACAAAACAGGACGATGAAATACTGGCTGCTGTGAAAGCTTCGGCTGACCGCACACCTTTACCGAAAGGATATCCAACTAAATATTGCTACCGGATGGGAGGCATGCTTGATGCAGAAGTAAAAACACCAGGCGTGGGAGTTCGAGTGATTCCCAATAAAGATCTAAGACCAGAGTTGATCAAAGCAGCGCATGAGGTAGTTGCTCCTACCATGCAGGGGTGATGACTACAATATCATTGTTGCAGGCTCGTTATTGGTGGCCAGGTCTATACAAACAGACCAAGCAGTATGTCCTTTGTTGTGATATCTGCCAACAAATTAAGCGGTCCACCATTAAACGCCCACCGCAGACACCCCTCTTAATTTCTAACAAACCATTACAATGTGTGTACCTGGACTATTGCGGTCCTTTGACACCTGATAGTGCATACAAATACATTCTAGTCGCTGTTGACTCCTGCTCCAGATTTCTATAGGTGTGGCCACAATGCTCGGCTGACGCTAGGACTGTTATTAAAGATTTGCAAGTCTTTATCAGCACATATACAGATGCGACTTTCTGCTTGGACCTGGGCCCTGCTTTCACCTCAAGGGCATTCAGGGATGCCATGACTTTGTTAGAGGTCCAACTCCATTACTCGTCTCCTTTGTGGTAAGTCCTTGTCCTTGAGAATAAACCTCCTTCCTTTGTCCCTGCTTCCCCCCACCTCTTATGTTTATTCCCTGTTTTTTCCCCCAGCAGATAAATTTAAATCAAGAGGCATGTCCTGCTGTAATACTCTTGAGGAGACAAGGCGCTCTTGAAAAGAGCCATACTGCTCCCTCAACATGTAGTGTCTGCCGCTGCGCGGCTAACATGCTCCCTTGGGATGCTTGTCACTCGATTGCCTCATTACTTTTCGGGCCCGAGGGCTGCTGAAAGCGAAGAGGCTTGAGTCTACTTTGCTGTCTGCTGCCCTGACGTCACAGGTCCTCACGTCTTGAATGATGCAAGAGCACCTTCCTGCCACCTGTCACTCAGCTCCTGCCTCTGCACTCATTGCAGGCAGAGCCGAAGCTGCCTGAGCCTGCTGACTGAAATTACTCAATGCAGGTGGCCGCCTCTTTGAGCTAGTGAACTTCTCCCTACCGGCCTGCTAACTCGAGCCCTGGCTTGCCTGCCAACAGTCTCCTGCTCCGATGCAGTAAGTGCCTGTTTTTCTTCTACTGCAGAAATCATAGCTACCTTCTGGGGCTGTTCCTTGTTTCTTAATTTTGCCCCGTTTTTTGGTTGTGGTAGAGGACATGACAACCGCGGCAGCAACCCTCTCACTGCAGAACATTTTGGGAGTGTTATGCCTACCCATGCTTGATATAACACCTCAGGCTGTAACAAATCCTCCCTCCCCGCCTCCTATAGCACCCTCAGTGCTTCCCTCACAGCCTGCATTTTATCCACCATGTTGTGCTTTAGGACAGTATTGATAGCGACAAGCTGGTTTTGTAACCAGCAGAAAATAGGCCTAAACCTGGGACCCAAATTCTACAGCTCCTACCTCAGGACCTTGGGAAAGAGGATGACCCCTAGGCGACAGTGACCTAACTGTCGCCTTGATCCCTCCCTTGAACCTAATCTGTCCAATGGCCCACTCGAAGTCTCCTGGCCTCTAACACCTGCCCAACTATCACAGAGGGAATACATACGTGGGATGCAAGGACCCCATTCTCGTAGGCTGACAGCATCAAAGGTCAGCCAGTCAGAGGATGAGGCCCAATTTTAGAAGGATTGTTCTGAAGTACATAACAGATCAGGCCGAGACGATTACTCAACCAAAGTCATGGAAAAAATGCTGCTTTAGGCAGCACCTGATTGCCCTTACCTCTGCCTCATAGGCACACACTGCACATGCAGGATTTGGGCGATATTGAAGTCATCCATCTCACATGCGCAGCGTGTGTTTGTACACCACTCTGCTGCACTGCTACGTCCAGACTGGACACCGTATAAGTGCCTCAGACCAGTCTTTCAATCTCCTCCTTCTTCCAAGGCTGGTTGAGCTCTTCGCCTTCATGCAGGAACCACCCTGCTGGTTTCAGCTGTGTATTATTGACATATTTTGGCCTCCACCAGCAAGAGCCTTACTACATGCGGCCATTTTGCCCTTTGGCACCCCTCGGGTCCTCCCGCACCTGTCAGTTAGTGGGCCCTCCTCAGGCCTCAGTGTCAAATTAATGATTTCATGTATTGAATTGGATGAAGAGTTCTGCCCCATTAAAAATACTTTTGTTTTTGTACAATGGGCAATTCTGGGGTCCCCCTAACTTGTTGCTGTCATGCTCATTCTGGGGGATGGCCTGCCCTTTGATAGAAGGGATCCATTGTAGGGGCTGTTTCATCGATGATGCAGCTTTATTCACAGCTCTGTGGCGCTGGTGGCATCAAGGGTAGGCATACATTTTCAACAGGACCCAGTCACCTCTGTGCTTTTCAGATGGAAAATGAGAGCTGTCATCAGCCATCATGGGCATTTACCGTTTTTTTAAAAACAAATGTTATTGATTGTGAAACATGAATATGGCCCCTGAGGGCTGGCATGCAAATAACACAAACCTATACAAATCCCCTGTGCTGTCCTTCCCATCCCGCCCCCTGATGCCCACTTTTCAGCAAGAAAGTTCACATTAATTCCAAAATCAAATCAAATGTACTTCCCAACCCAATCCCATTTCATTCCATAAATGTCTGTCTTTAGTTGTTCAGTACTGGCTGCTTGGAATGGGCAGGCACCCATACAATCCCCTCTAATCAGCCCCCCATTTACTGTTTTTGATGTTTTTTCTTTTCATTGTCTTTTTAACAGGTTTGTCCATCTGTGTTGGGAGAGGGACTTCCATAGGCACTTGGAGAAGTCATTGTGGGTGGGTGGTGTCTGAGGTGCGTTCTGGGGTTTCCTGTAAAGCTTACATGTCCCACTGTTGCTAGCGCTCCTGGTCCTTAGTACATAAACTTACAAGGGGATGTGTATAGGCCGGTGAACCTTTTGATTCGCATGGAGTATCCTTTCCATGTGCTAATCAATGCTCATTAATAATCAATATACCAATCAATAATCACTATGAAAAAAATCAATAATCATTTGTCTATTATATCAACATTTCATGAATAACCACAACTCAATATACGTTTTAACAAATTTTATTTCCCTATTAGTTACAATACTAATCCATATGGTTAATTTCGAACTTTATTCAATCAGCTCAGAATTAGTTCATTAGTGACCACCAATAACAATCTAATCAGAACTTGAAAAAACAAATGCTTTAATGCTTCAGCATAAGCCAACAAAGATGAATATAACAACATTAATAACAGAATTTAGCAATCAGTTTGTCAACCATTTGTCACTGTCAATGTCACCCAAAGGAAAAATTACCTAACCCAGATTAGCATTAGCATATGGGTCTTCATGCAAAAGCAATTTGGAACTTTTCATTTAGAAAACATCTATCTAAGAGAAGATAAAGTGTTTAAACAGCACGGTTCGTACCTAGAAAGAAAGGCCCAAAGTTAATCAGTCACACTGTCATAGCTACCTATCCACAGAATGGATCAGCAACGAAGTCAGTCTTCGTCTTAAGGTCATCAATCGATCAGCAAAGCGTCAGGCTCTCAAGAGCATGATCCCAATGACAGAATCTCGAATCTCGAATCTCTTCAAAAGTCCACTCTTAACCTCGATCATCTGAAATTTTTCCCCCTTGTCATGACATTTTATTAAGATTACCCAGTCCATCCCCCTAATTCCTAATTGGTCAGTCAATCATCAGTTATTACCCTAACCAATAATGCTTATTTTACAAATCTATAAATTCTAAGATTACGTAGTTCTCAGTTCGTTGATTGGTTCACTGTACGATGTCCTCATCATTTGGCTCATCAGGTATCGAAAATGTTGCATCTTCTTCTCCAGTCAGTGTCTCTATTGTTCGAGTGCTGTTAAAGTACATCTAGCCTGCTCTTCAAGGTCCTTGTTGCAACATTTATTCCCTCATCTCCGGTCTGTCGGTACATTGCAGAAAATTCTAGCTAAGCAGACTTTTTTTTAACATCCAGTAGTTCAGGGTCAGTTCAACACATTGGCTTCCCTATAGTACATGGTTATTCCGCTGCTGCACGAGGCCTGGCAAAACTAGGTCACAACTTCAGCTAAGTTAGCTCTACAATATAATGCAAAACATACGTTATACATCTTAATATGACATATTACTACATTATTATTGCACATTTTCAATATTTCATGCATTTCTAATCATTTTAGTCCAACTTCGTGTGCGTTGGTAGTCACTCTTCATGGGCACATTTTCAAACTTGCACATTCATTTTTCTACGTTTAATTTTTCTATCATTTTCTTGTTAATCAAAACGCATAAACATTAATAATTTCTAATGAACATATCTGCTTCAGCAGTCCCTCCTCTGACGACTAAATATGTCATCACACCATTCTTTTATCTACAATTCACAATTCTATCTCTTCTGTGTGTTGTCTCCTCCTCAAATCTTCTCTATAGATTCTTTCGCTGTTTCGTTCTTCCCTCCTCTGATTATTTTTAAATCTTTTCAATTTGATCTTTTGACACAATTTACATAAACCCCATAATCCTAATATGCAAGCAATCACAATTAATATTCCCTGTATAATTTTTAATAATACCCCATTCCAAATGTTACTGAGCCAATTTCCCACTGAAGCAATTCCTTTCCCAACCTTTTCCCAAACACCTGGTTCCTTCAATTCTTTTAGATTCTTACTTGAGTTAGTCAGGTTAGTGAGTAAGGGCCAGATGTAGCAAAGGGTTTTTCCCATTCTGTGTCAATGGTAAAATGTGTTCGTACATATGGCCCTAAGTCCCTTATCTCCTTACTATTGTTAGGTATGTATGAGCAGCAATGCCTAGAGTTAATCATTTTACAGACTCTGTCGTCTTTTGCTAAAAGAATGTCTAAAGCAAGGCGATTTTGAAGCGTCATAGCTCTATCCACGGCTAATTCAGTATCTATCAGGAGTATTGCCCCTGTAAAATTTGTCAGCATGTTATCCACAATAGTAGACAACTTTCGTATCTTGATTGAATTCAGGATGACTCCCACTGAAGGAATCACCGCACCGCATAAATCTCCCACAATAGCAGAAAAGGTTTCCCTCCTCTGTCGCTTATGATGTAATTCAGTCAATTTCAGAAACTTCTTTAAGTCATCTATCCCCAAATAACATGTCCCATACCATCCTCTTGGAAGACGATAATAAGCATTAAGTCCACAAGTATAATAGATCCCAGGAATCGCAGGGTCCTGACCATTCAGCATAAAGGTCCGCTTACTCTGAAACAAAAACACATGCCTACATTCACTCGTTCCCACAAATAAAGTGTCAGTGTGTGATTTTAACCTATATATATATACAAAGCTTCCCTACATGTTAATTTCCCTTGCGTTTTAATTGCAGTGTAAGCATAATCATTCTTGTAAGTCCTTTTCTCTAAACCTTTTTCTTTTAATGCTTTTCTTCTGTCATCAATATGCCCTATGGAGTTCTTTTCGAAAGGTGTAAGCAAGCACATAATATTCTTCTTATGTGCGTAGGCTGTTCCAAATGTTAGTGTAGGGTCAAAGAATCCTCTAACTAATACCATCTCATGCTTTTTAGCTACTCTATTCAGATATCTATTAATAGGAACAAACGAAAACACATTGTAGTTAGAGTAAAAATATTGTATATACTCTTGATTATAGAACCTTGTTAATAGCAAGCTACAGCTTATTCCGTAGGTTAAATTTAAGCTGTGGTACGTAACCCCTTCCTCTACTGACAAAGGAATTTGCGTACACACAAGACAATCCCTTGCATCCATCATTTCAACATACTCGCTCAACAAGCAATAGAAAACATTAGAAGAAAGCTCTCCTTGAGCATTAGAATAATCATGTAAATACTTCTCATCTTACTTAAACCTCAGAAGTATGAGTGACTCTTTTCACATCAAGAATAGACATTCCCACAATCGCCACTATAAACAAGATTCCACACATAATTACCAATCCAACACTCATATATCTACAGTGCCTAGCATTTCTACCTTGATTATTTAACCCAGCCATGATCTGTAAAGAATCAGAAAGCAGGAGTAACTCTTATATATGGTGCAGTAAAAGAATAAAAATAAAAAATTCTTCTCTCACAGTTCAGTCTTGCACTCGGGAACCCTTTTCCTTTGTCAAAATCGATTAGCAGCTTGTCACATCCGGTTTTCAATGTCAATCAGGTTATCAATGTCTCTTTCAGTTTATTTTTCCAACAGTCTCTTTAATGGTTTCTCCAGATTAGCTCAGCAATTCAGCTTCTTGATCACCTTCAGTTTACATCAAAGTACTGACTCGAAACTTCTCTATCAAAACAAAAAGACATAAACTTGTGTTGCCATTCATTAGTAGTTGCATATGCTCATTCAGGAACTGTGTAACGCTGACTTGCTATTCTCTTTCTTTTCAACTTTCGATCACCACTTAGTTCTCCTTCACTCAATTCTTCTTTTCTCGTAGTATCTACTTCTTCCTCTATTGTTTTGTTTATGAACCTTGATCCTTCTGTCAACATTCTTCTCAGGATTGGACTCTTCTCCTTCTCTTTCTCTATAGTGTTTTCTCTTGATGGACCTGCAACAGGCTCAGGAGTCATCGGATCACTTTGACTTTGATCCATCTCAACTCTTGGTCTGACACTTGCTCTGTCTGCTTTTCAGCACCGTCTGCTTTTGGGAGAACCTCTGCTGAGCTAGGCTCTCCTGCTCTATCCGTTGAGATTGATTCTTCCACACCTTCCTGTAATTCTTCACTCTCGTCTCCTACAGTGGTAATAGAACCATCTTCCACAGGTTCAATTTCAGGCTCTCTTGGCTCCTTTTCTGGTTCAGCTGCGGCAACCTGTTTCGTTGTTGTCATTGCTCTCAACAACACTTCTTCATGATCCTGTGGACACACCACTCTCTTTGTATGGCTTGCGTGTATCCAGTTCGGGAGTCCTGCAAACTTCACAGCTGTCGTAGTTGTCAAGACCACCTGGTAAGGACTTCTCCAGCGGGGCTGTAAACACGTCTTGCGAAAAATGTTTTCGGACAACAACCCAGTCTCTGGCTCTCAGATTGTGGCCTGGATCATGGATGGGTGGCAGGGTGGTGGCCTGCATCTGCTGAGAGAAAGAGCGAACCACATCAGCCAGACCCTTGCAGTAGTCCAATACCATATAATCTGTAATGTTTACAAGAGCATTGGCTAGAACTGCTGGTATTCTCATTGCTCTGCCCATGAGGATCTCATGGGGCGACAGCCCTGTCTTCCTGTCAGTTGTATTTCTCATTGACATCAACACCAAAGGTAATGCATTTGGCCATTTCAGATTCGTAGCTGCACACATCTTTGCAATTCTTGATTTCAAGGTACCATTCATCTGTTCCACTAGTCCTGATGCTTCAGGGCGGTAACTACAATGCAACTTTTGCTCGATGTTTAGTGCTGCACATAAGAGTTTAATCACCTCGTTGTTGAAGTGAGTTCCCCTATCTGATTCTAAAGAGATCGGAAACCCGAAACGTGGTATCAACTCCCTAAGAAACAACTTTGCTACTGTAAGACTGTCATTCCTTCTTGTAGGGTATGCTTCAATCCAATGACTAAAAATACACACAGCCACCAATACGTACTTCAAACCTCCACATGTGGGCATCTCAATGAAATCCAATTACATTCTGCTGAATGGACCTCCTCCTCTTCTAAAGTGGCTCACATTCACCACTGTCCCTTTTCCCACATTTAGCTGCTGACAAATTATACAGCGATAACATACTGCCTTTGCTGCCTGCCTAAACTTGGGATTAAACCAGTCGGTCTTGAACAAACAAACCATGGCATCCCTCCCAATGTGTGCCCGGCCACGGTAATAACGGGGCATTTGTGACAGTAAACTATTGGGAGGACCATCTGATCCTCCCTAGAAACCCAAATCTCATCAGGACATTGGACACATTTTAATTTGGACCAGCGTTGTATCTCTTCCTTGTCAATATTACCTTGCAATGTTTTCAATTCTTCCAAGGTATCGATCACTTTCAACGCAAAACTTGTACATGGGTTATCTTCTTCTGACATCAGTTCCCACTAATCTCTGAACGATATACAGTTCAATGCGCAAAATCTTGCGACTTGATCCGCATATCCATTTCCCAGTGAGATGTAGTCTTGTGTCTTTTGATGTACACTGCATTTTACCACGGCAATTTCTTCAGGCAAGTGTATTGCACACAGCAATTCTTTTATTCTGTCGCCATTTCTTACTGGTGAACCAGTAGAGGTCAGGAAACCTCTTTGCGCCCGAACTGACCAAAATTATGAGCAATTCCAAATGCATATTGGCTGTCTGTATAGTTTGTGACTCTCAATCTCGCAGATACACAGCACGCTCTAGTAAGAGCTACCAATTCTGCTACTTGTGCAGAATACGCACCTCGAAGCCAGGAAGCTTCCAATGTACCTGTGATTGTGAATACAGCATGTCCTGCTCTCAATGTCCCTTGCCTATCTCTGAGACATGAGCCATCAACAAAGACAATTTGGTCATTTTCTTCCAATCGTGTATCTCTGATGTTTGGTCTTGGTTTTGTGCACATTCCAGTTACCTCAAGACAATCATGCTCAATGTCTTCCTCTTTTTCAATTTCAACAATATCACTTGGAAGTAATGGTGCCGGGTTCAGCAAGGTACATCTTTGCAATGTTACATTTGGAGCTCCTAGAATGCTCATCTCATACCTTGTCAGTCTGGCACCAGTCTTATACTGTGTTTTCGTCCCTGTCAGTAAGATCTCAACAGAGTGAGGTACCATTACAGTCAAAGGGCATCCCATCACTACTCCCTCACACTGTGAAAGGCTTATACCAACTGCGGCAATGGCACGCAAACAACCTGGTAAGGCTGCTGCGACTGGGTCCAAGGTAGCTGAAAAACAGGCTACTGGGCGATAAGCACCCCCATGGACATGTGTCAAAACAGACAAAAAACAAGCATCACGTTCATGACAAAACAATATGAATGGCTTTGTGTAATCAGGCATTCCCAACACTGGAGCTTTGCACAAACTCACTCTCAACTCAGTGAACGCTTTCATCTGACCTGGTCTAATGTAATGGGATCTGTAACTTCCTTATGTGTCAGCTGCTGCAATGGTTTGGCAATTTCAGCAAAATTTGGAATCCACTGAGGCAATAACCTACTATTCCCAGAAACATTCTGACACCTCTCTGTGAAGTCGTTGGATTTCTCTGCAATATCATTGGAATTCTCGCTCTGGAAATTCTCCTTGACCCCTTCTCAATTTGGTGCCCCAGGTATATTACTGATTTCTGACAATACTGCAATTTCAAAGGTGACACTTTATGTCTGAACTTTCCCAAATGATTCAACAGGGCAATCAAGTTGTACTTACACTCGTTCTTGTTTTGGATGCAATCAATAAGTCATCACTGTATTGCACCAGAGGCGATTGGTACGGTAGTTCCAATGACTCCAAATTCTTTTTAAAGATCTGATTAAACAGAGACGGTGACTCCGTGTACCCTTGTGGAAGCCTGCACTAGCGGTAGACTCTGTCTAGGAATTTGAAACTAAAAAAACTGACTGTGCTCATGAAGAGGCACAGAAAAGAAAGCTTGTGACAAGTCAACCACTGTGAAACATTCTGCATCGCGGGGAATCTGAAACAATATTACTGCTGGGTTCAGCACTACAGGGCAACACTTGACCACCATGTCATTCACTTTTTACAACTCTTGAACAATGTGCACTTTCCCACAAGGCTTCTTTAAGCCCATTATCGGTGAATTACCTTAACTGCTCAACATTTCTTTCAAAACTCCTTGTTTCAGAAAATCTCCAATTATTTGTGCCACTTTCATCAGAACATCTTGTGCCATGTTATACTGTGGAAGCTGCGGGAACACTACATTCAGCTTCAAAGTTATCTTAATCGTCTCCACTCTCTTTATCAAACCCACTTCTTTATCTGTCAGGTCCCACACATGTTCCTGTACTGTTCCCTGCAAGTCTGCATGCAATTCTTTCACAGTAAACATCGGGAAAAACTCAATCAACGGTTACTCTTCATTAATGCTTTCATTTTCAGCCTCTGGAGCTTGTTCTTCCTCATCATCACTATTTGTCTGAACCGCTATTTCAGCAGTTGAACAATTGATCGAACATCTGGTTTTGCACAACAAGTCCCTTCCCAGTAGGGATACTGGACTTGAATCACAAACGTATGTAGTCCCTGGAAGTTGTCAGTCTCAACCTGTACTGGATCTGTGATCGGATTTATCAACTGTCTGTTTGCTAATCCCACAACCTGAACTGTTCTGCCTGAAAGGTAAGTTCGTAACTTATGCACTCCTCAGTGTCGAGCATGTGGCTCCTGTGTCCACTAACAATGAAACCCTGTGACCCATCACCTTTCCTTTCACAAAGGGTCCTCGTTGATCTACATCTAATGAAGCTGCAAGCATACATGGCTCATCATCCGAACTAATTGTCATCTATTCATCGTTTATTTCATTTTCACTATGTAATGGGAATTGGTGCTCTGTGTCACTACTTCTGTCTTGTCTCTGACCTGTGACCTGCTGAGTAAGCATCATCTGTTGCTGTGCCATAGGAACCTGCTGCTGCATTGGTTGCAACTGTCATTTGTGCACGAGGCACTTGCACCTGCTGCATAGGTTGAAAATTCTGCACTTGATTCTGAAGATTCGGATTAAGTCCTCTCATTCTAGGGACTTTCACAGTTTGAAATGTAGTGACATCACCACTTTGCTGAACAGTACCATCCTGCACCATCAACAGACATTCCCGCTTCCGGTGTCCCACATTTTTGCACAGATGACACAGTAACATCTTTTTCATCCCTTGCACATAATTCTGAACCACTACAGTACTCAAATCCGGACCACGATTCATACTGATTCCACGACCTCTGCCTCTCACCTGGGGTTGGAACATAACAGTTCCCTGCTGCTGTGGCATCTGCTGCACTAAAGCTTCCTCCACTCCTGTCTGAGCTGCCTTGATTTGCATCACCATTGCCTTCTCCTTTAGCTTTTTCTGCTTCAACTCAGTCTCATCACTACAGTATTTTGCATACTGTAATACCTCATCAATCGGCTTCGCTTGCCAACAAATCAAATGACTCTTAATCATCTGATCTACTTCAGGTCTCAATCCTTCCACGAACCTGAACACAAAGTGCAACATATCTTTTGGCTTGATCGCTTCTTTACCACTGTATTCCCTGAACGCTTTCAGCCATCTCTCATAGTAGGTATGCATCAACTCATTTACTTCCTGCACTGTCCTGTCTATTCTCTGCCAATCAATATTTTTAGGCGAAATTCTTGTCTTCAGGAACTCAATCATCGTATTAAAATGTTTCATCACTTCAGGTGATGGTGCACCTGTGACCCTATCCCTTTCCGGTTCACTCATAAGCCAATACACTGCTCTCTTGCACTCAACCCACAAATCAGCTGGAACCACTATCTCCAACAGAGTATTTAAGTCTTCCCACAGACATTTAGAAAGCTTAACAAATCTATCTGTCTGCTGGTACCACTCAACTGGTTTCTCCCTCAATTTCGGATAATCATTTGTGAATGACAAAATATCACTCCTGTGCCAAGGAACATGAACAAATTGCCCTCCTGGAATTTCTCTCATTGGTAAAATCTTTACTGGATCTTTTTCTTTCTGAACACTTTCAGACCCTTCTTGCGAATCTCGTTTCCGTTTATCTTTCTTCTTTCCCCATCTGCCTTCCCACTTTTCTAATGCTCCCCAAATCTGAGCACTCTGTAATAACTCTCTGAGATACGCTTTCATCCCTGCTGATCTCATTTGTTCAAAATCTTTTGCCTCAAAATCTAATCTGTAACTCCTTTTCAAGTGTTTTGTTTTCTCAATTTCTATGTCATGTTTATCTACCAAGTCTGCCAATTTCTGATGTGTCTTCTTTCGTAATTCTCAGAGACAAATATCTCAGCTCTTCTTCTATATAGGATTCTAACCTATTCACTCCCATTGACTCCTCGACTAATGCCGTTATTTCTATTGCCAGTCTGGCACGATTAATCTGCTCTTCACCCTTGGATGCATTCCGAGGAGTATTCAGACTATCCAACCATTCATTCAATTGCTGTTAATCCCTGTAGAGAGATGTTACTTGCATTCGGCAATGGCACCTGTTGTACCACTGCACCTGGAGTTTATGGTGTCAAAAACTTCAAACTCTGACTTACACTCGGGCCATTTACCGCATCTGGAAGCGCAACAAGGTCCTAAGGTCTATTAACGGCCTAGATCCATCAAAGGTCTGTCCCATAGATGATATTACTTGCACATGATCTGTCACCCCCCACCTCGCGAGGCATTGTGGCATTTTACCCTGTGCTCCTGCAATCGGCTTCTTCTGTGCAAATAACGGTACAGCTGGACCAACAGTAATTGCCAGTGATTATTGTATCTGGTGCCGCTCTGACACCTGCATTTTGTGGAAGGGCTACACCCATACTCTGATTCATCACTGGTGTCACATCTGACTGTGTCCCTTTCATTGGTGTGAACTTCGGCAAAACCTGTGGCTGTGCCTGAGGCAACAACATTGGATTCGGCTCAGTCTGAACTAGCGTTGGCCTCGGAACCACTTGCTCCATAGGAACCGCTAAGTTCAAAGTTGTCTCAAGAATTGGTACCTCTGGATAAATTCTCTGTACCGGTAGTGGGTACATCTGTGCTTGGACCACCGAAGTAGTCACTGCATTAGGAGTACTCTGCACTACCCCTTGTACCTGTCCATTCTCTATCTGCACTGGTCCCGCTGTCCCCGACACTTGAGCTGGGGCAGTTGGAGCAGAACTAATACTTGTACCCCCTTCGTGTGTTGCAAATGGCGGAGGTCGGTCCCGCAACACATGTGTAATAAGATCCTCAACATCTGAATCTTCTTCTTCCGCATAAATCTTTTTCTTCTTCTTATCCCCTGAACTCTTTCCATCCTTGTTAGTATCCTCTGTCTCTTCTGACTCATCTTCTTCTGTAATTGCAGGAAATAACTTAACTCCCTGCAGTATTGCCATTCTCTACTTTTTTCTGTTCCCAATCCCATTTCACCTCTGCTAAAGACTTCTCTACCTTCCTTATTCTCCTCTGGAATTTCATCCCTTGCTACTGTCTTGCTATGAGCTCCCAAACCGCTAATGCCTCAAACTGTGCTGGTCTCGGAAGTGGCTTCGTCTCGTATAGTGTCATTCGCAACTGATCCAAAATTCTCAAATTAAACGTTCCATGCTCTGGAAATGCTAAAGCTCCCTGTTTCTCTGTCAGTTTGCACCACTGCTTTAACCAAAGACATGGCGCAACGCCTCACTCATCCATCACAATAAATGCCGGAGAATTTTCCGGTTGAGTTGGCTCGCCCAGTGTAGCCTTAATGTAGCTATCACCCTTCAAGGCACTCCTAAATGCTTTGAAAAACTTCATCTTCTCTGTTGTATTTATTCAATTCAATAAGGAAATGACTTTTACTCCCAAGATTCCCTTCACCTGCTTTCGCAACCTATTGCCTCTGACGGACCAGCTGCCAATCCGCTCGGGACTCTTCTCACTAAACAACCTATCCCAGCGCGGCTCACTCTGACGTCACACACACTGCCGCTGATAAAGTCTTGCGGCTCCTCCTCTTAAATTCCAATTCACACAAAACGAATGCAAATTATTGCGAGCCCTAACCAAAACACAATAACAGAAAACAAACCTACTGGTTTACTAAAGGAAGGTACACAATCGCTTCAGAGACCCTATGGATTTTCACTGATAGCCCTTTCGCTTTAGCAGCTGTTCCTCTTTCTCAGACTCCTAAATACGCAACAAAATTCGACCTGCGAATTTCACTCTCAACTGATCAATGGGTCCTTTCCTGGTGCACATACGACTCGCCAAATCTCAGTCGAAATTTCTCTTACTAACTTAACTTACACACCGACTTGTTGACCACACCCGATCAACCAATAAACCAGACAGATTACAACATATAACCAAGTGTCTCCTTCACTTGTCAATATACTACGGAGTCTTACACCATGCAGGGTCCGTACATCACCAACAACCATGTGGACAATTTTTTAACACAAAGCGCCACACACACATGAAGTTCGACGACTTCCCTACTCTCATACTGAGGAGTACGCACACTCCTACCTAACCTCAGCTGGAGTACGCAAACTCCCTACTTCCCTCACATATGTCACAGTTCACATGCGATTTGCATAAGCCTTTGCAAGCAAAACCTACCACTTTCACACTATCACTAGAACGCCGAGAACATACCCAACTTTACTTGCTGGATCCAGGATCTGGGAAAGTCATTTTTGAGCTTAAGGGGACGTCATGCTTGCGACCAGTGCCATAACGAAAAACAAAATCCAAATCACAATAATAATGAACAACTAACCCTAACTCAAACTACCACCATAACCATTAATCACCACATAACTAGTTCTCCAAGGAAACTAACCATCAAGCTGCTACCAAAAACTGCTAGCGCGCCTGGTCCTTAGTAAGTAAACTTACAAGGGGACGTATATAGGCCAATTAACCTTTTGATTCGCATGGAGTATCCTAGCCATGTGATAATCAATGCTCATTAATAATCAATATACCAATTAATAATCACTATGAAAAAAAAAAATATCATTTGTCTATTATATCAACATTTCATGAATAACCGCAACTCAATATATGTTTTAACAATTTTTATTTCCCTAACAGTTACAATAGTAATTCATATGGTAATTTCAAACTTTATTCAATCAGCTCAGAATTAGTTCATTAGTGACCACCAATAACATAATCGAATCAGAACTTGAGAAAACATATGCTCTAATGCTTCAGCATAAGCCAACAAAGATGAATATAACAACATTAATAACCGAATTCAGCAGTCAGTTTGTCAATCATTTGACACTGTCAACGTCACCCAAAGTAAACCTTACCTAACCCAGATTAGCATTAGCATATGGGACTTCATGCGAAAACAATTTGGAACATTTAATTTAGAAAACATCCAGCTAACAGAAAGAAAACTATTTACACAGCGCAGTTGGTACCAAGAAAGAAAGGCAAAAAGTTAATCAGTCACATTGTCATAGCTACCTATCCACAGTATGAATCGGCAACAAAGTCAGTCTTTGTCTTCAGTTCACCAATCGATCAGCAACATATCAGGCTCTCAAGAGCATGAGCCCAATGACAGAATCTCGAATCTCTTCGAATGTCCATGCTTAACCTCGATCATCTGATGTTTTTTCCCCTTGTCGTGACATTTTATTAAGATTACCCAGTCCATCCCCCTAATTCCTAATTGGTCAGTCAATCACCAGTTATTACCCTAACCAATAATGCTTATTTTACAAATGTATAAGTTCTAAGATTATGTAGTTCTAAATTTGTTTATTGGTTCATTGTACGATGTCCTCATCATCCGGCTCATCAGGTATCGAAAATGTTGCATTTTCTTCTCCAGTCAGTGTCTCTATTGTTGGAGTCCTGGGAAAGTACATCTAGCCTGCACTTCACAGTCCTTGTTGCAACACGTATTCCCTTATCTACTGTCTGTCAGTACATTGCAGAAAATTCTAGCTAAGCAGACTTTATTAACATCCAGTAGTTCAGGGTCAGTTCAACACATTTGCTTCCCTACAATACATGGTTATTCCTCTGCTGCACGCCTGGCAAAACTAGGCCACAACTTCGGCTAAGTTAGCTCTACAATATAATGCAAAACATACGTTATACGTCTTAATATGACATATTGCTACATTATTATTGCACATTTTCAATATTTCATGCATTTTTAATCATTTTAGTACAACTTCGTATGAGTTCGTAGTCACTTCGTGGGCACATTTTCAAAGTGCACATTAATTTTTCTACGTTTCATTTTTCTGCGTTTAATTTTTCTATCATTTTCTTGTTAATCAAAAGGCATAAACATTCATTAACAATTTCTAATGAACATATCTGCTTCAACAGTGGCTCACAGTGGACCTAATCAATCACAGTGCACGTTATGGGCAATTGTGAAAGCATTTAGAATAGTTAAACATGCACAAAATGGACAGGAAAAAACTGGCAGACCATATTTGCAGGAGACCCACCTTAATGGAGATCTGAGTCAAAAGAAGAGTGGCTTGATTTTTTGATTTGCAAGCGTGGAGATCAGAGTCAAAAAAAGAGTGGCTTGATTTTTTTGATTTGCAAGCATGTAATGTTTAAAGGTATTGGAAGGGGGTGCTTTCATCACTCTGGTTAGAAAATATGGCTTGAATATGGAGTGCCCTTAATTATTCTTAATCATCAATAAAGAGCGCTCATGTTTCGACCCACAAATACTGCTAGATATATTGTTCAATTGGTTCAACACTGCCACTTGTCTACAGAAGGCTGCTTCTAAAGCCATTATGTGCAGTATGGAGATGCTGCTGCTACTAGAAATATGGAGATACGAACTTCCCACTTTTTTCTGTTACTCTTCAGTATATGACATGTTCTCCTGCATCGACTACTGGCTAATCAATTCTTCTTTCACCAGTTGTGCCGAGTAAATGTGGCGATACACGAATGTCACACTCAGACATGGTTTTCTCATATTGAAATTATGGCATCTATTAGAGATTACTTCCATTTAAATGCTGTCTCAGTTACTACTGTCACAGTATGGGAGGATTGAAATCTGGATTATTTATATTGCTAAGAAGTCAGAAGTTCTTGAATCCCTTAGACAACACTTTGCAGGATTGGAGAGTGAATTTAGCGAACTATAAATGGATAAACGTCTACAAATTCTGTTATATCATGTCAGTATTATTTATTGAGCGTTTTTTCGCTTATCGCTTCTTGGCACTGAAAGATGCTAGTTATGAACTGCTAATGACTGGTAGACTGGGATTACTAGATATTACAGATTGATTAAGTGAGTTTTGAGGCAGAAATAATTGACTGCGTAGACTGAGTGGAAGAGAATTTCTAAGCCCAATCTGCAGTGATAGAAAAGGATCTGTTCTCATAGGTTTGAGATTTAGAAACAGATAAAATAAACTGCTGCTATGATTGCAAGGATTTTACTGGTTTGTACCAGTTACATTTGTTTACCATGAAATCGGATATCCATTGATATGCCACCCTATATACAATTGCTATGTCTTTGAAAAGAATTCAGTTTTGCATAGGCCCCCAGTGCAGCTGCCTAAAGGTGTTGGATATATAGTCAAACCCTTTTAAGCGAGTTAACAGATAGGCTGATGCATTATGTGTGAGCAGAAAAGGAGTATAGAGAGCTTAGGATGACCACAGCCATAGAAGGTGATTATTTATGGAATTTATTGATGTAAGGTCAGCAATACAAGGGAAATTGAAAGAAAGGCAAGTATAGTAAAACCAAAACCAAAAAAAGGCTTCTACTTGGGGGGGGGATCCGGAATCTGTAGTCATCTGGTTCTTTTCAGATTTGGTAGTCCGGGGTTGTCCCTGTTGGGCCTTGGAGAAAAAATAAAGAATATGCTCGACTGAGGGGGCTGTTCTTTAGCTAGGGGTGTTTACCGCCACCAACACCCAAGTAAATTTGTGCAGCAAACAAAACGCCTCATGAGGAGGTACCACTTTCCTTACTGTCCATCTCTCCCTCCAAGCTTAGGCATTCCCCAAACTCCCACCCTCCTACTAATGATATAAGAATCTCCCCAAAATGGGACTTGCCTCTGGCCACAGCTCGGTGACAGAGCCGTGGCATCCTGGAGCATCTGTCCTTCAGTCTCTTGGTGATCTCTTAGGCTTCCCTCTCTCTTCTCTGCCTCGGCTTCTTCGCTCCTCTCCAGTTCCCAATGCTCTTGTTTTTTATCGCTCTTGCGTGGATTACCTGCCTTCTCCACTTCTCCTGTATTTTCTCGGTCCCTCTGTGAAGTCTTGGCGACGACTTCTGTTGGGTTTATGCCGCATTAAGTCACATCGCCCCCTTTTCCAGCTGGATCCATTGTCGTGATTGGTGATGACATCACTGCCACTAAAGCGTGTTCTGCAGGTTCGAGCTGACTCTCTGTGGCGGCCATGTTGGAGGTTGAACTGCCGTCATTGTTACAAAGAGCTATAAGATTATGAGGAGCAGAAGACTTTATGGCAATGGGGTTGCATAGGTGTTCATGGATAACAGTAATGCGCAGTAGCTTCAGCTGAAAAAAGGAAGAACTCATGATTTTTAAGTCCTGAGTAGTCCTATCCAGATAGGGGTCCAAGTAGATACACAGGTTCTGAACTTAGAACTTGAACTTAGAAGATAGTGGTAGCGGGAGGGCCCATGATAGGTACACAGATTGTCACAATTGAGGTGATGTGAGGTGAGCAGAAGCTTCTTTTTTCATGAGTTTAACTTTACAAAGTTGATGGACTATCCAATGTATTCATGTATTCATGATAGACTGCCCATTAGAAGAAGGGTATTGTCCATTTATATTATTTTACTCCAGTCTTACTTTACATAAGTGCCAGTGATTTTTATATATATATATATATATATATATATATATATATATATATATATATATATATATATATATACATACACACACTTTCCACCTAAACTTGGGAGTTATGTAGAGTGCTCTCTTCTGTTTTGCATGCACATATATATCTATTTATAATTAACAGTGAGATTGTTGATGAGTTGATCCCTGGGTCTCACCACAGTTAAGAAGTAAAAAAATAAAAAAAGATCAAAGTTTGGTTTGCTGCTGGTGTGATAGCTCTGACTAGAGCTAGCCAAGTACAGTGCCTTGTATGCCTGTCTCTTCAAGCCTGGAGATCAGAATTGGATAGTTTTGATATGGAAGGCTGACAAGAGGTTTGATGAAATCATAGCCCCAACAGCAGCTATTCTTTGTCAGATCATCAAGTGAAGAGACCACAACAGGGGTTTGATGATTGATTCCTTTCAAGGACTTGGATCTGTTCCTCAATTGAGGGAGAGTTGAAAACTACTGACAAGATCTCTCGTCTTGCTGAGAGAAGGCAACATTTTACATATATTTTGCTGGACAGGAGTCTAAAGATGAGCCTTTTGGTCGATTTTGATAGATGACATCCAAGAGGAATAGCAGCAGTAATAGGAGCACATTTTTCTAATTTCTCAGATTCAGATTTACAGTAGGTTTGTTGGGACAACTGGCCATAAAACATTCTAAAAAAATATAAAAAGTGTTACATAATAAAACATCCCAAAGCCACAAGTACACACAAATACAAAACCGACTTACTCTAAACCATTTTTAAAACACTACCTAACAGAAAACATGAATCGAGCAGTAGCTGTTGCAACATTGATAAAATGTATTTCAGGCAGTAACGCTATTGCATCCAACCTCAAATATGTTTGATGTTTTAAAAATAGGGGTCTTAAAAACTTGATGTGGGCAGACTTATATTTAAACACAATCCATGATCACATGACAGAAAGAACATTTCACATTCAGGTGACACATACAGAAACCATTTCTGTCCCATATATTATTATACCGTTTAACACTTGAGAAAGTTGGGTTAAACCTCAGTCTCACTTTTAGACTTTCATTGTGTAGGCTGGGGTCAGGTAAATACGCCCAATAGGGAAAACAGATTCCTGTCCAAGAGACTTCAGTGAGAAGCTAATGCAAGATTTTCCCCTCAAGTACACCATATCCAATGTCAAACCTACTTTTTCAGATGATTCTCTTAAAACTTGTTTGCTTCGAAAGGGAGTCCATATTCCAATTGTGCCCCATAAAGAATGCATTCTTTTAAGCTTGAACATCTCTGGCCCACTTCCTTTTGCTACCAAGAATTTCTTCCTAGCATGATTTTGAAACTTCATTATCTAGAGATAGTTTATTGAGAATCCTCAAAATGCAGAAATTAGCCTGCAGATGTCTGGGAACCAAATTAAATTTCCTTCTTATAGTCTGTTCTCAGAAGGACCAAACACACCCCTCTGGTGGACCACATCGATGTCAACACCAGCAGAAGCAGAGAAATCTTTGCCATTATGAAAGATTTCACCTCGCCATTGGCTGGCTCTGACTCTTATCACCCCCTAGCAAGACTTCTGCAACAGTCCCTGTCAACTCTTCAGCAACAAAATCACTGCCATTTACAGCAACTTCAGCCCACAAACGGACACAACAGACCACACCAAACGCCTCCTGATCTTATCCAAAAAAACAGTGCTAACCGCATAGCCCAACATCACCCGGAAGAAAGCACTGCTTCCATGAAGTCCATTCACTGAGGGGCCCCATTGAACCCCTGTCTCCAGCACATCTACTCCAGAGGACTGCAACCCATTGGTGCAACGCTCACATCCATTCTGAATGCCTGTACCTCTCTGTGACTTTTCCAAATGCTTGGAAACACACAACTGTTGTCCTATTGCTGAAGAACCTCGGCTGTAGACCCTTCAGCGCTCGCCAACAACAGACCAGTCTCCCTGCTACATTCTCGTCTAAGGTCTTAGAGAAAATGATTAACTGACACCTCCCCAAATACCTCAGCAACCACCAACTACTCAACACTATTCAGTCTGGTTGCAGACCCAACCACAGTATAGAAACTGTGCTATGAATGACATTCATATGACTCTGGAAAGAGAAGACACTGCTTCTGTAATCCTCCTGGACCTCTCAACAGCATTTGACAGTCTTCTGCCCCACCCTCATCCAACCCCTACAAGACATTGGAATTTAAGGACACACACTCTGATGGATCTGCTCCTTCCTGACTTGAACACCTCGGACACCCGCAACCTCATCTGCGGAGTTCCACAAGGATCCTCCCTGAGTGTGAACCTCTCCAAAGCGTACAGGATCCCTTTAGCCAGCATCATCTGCTCTCTCTCTCTCTCTCTCTCTCTCTATATATATATATATATATATATATATATATATATAAACATCCTCCCCTATGTCAATGACACAATACTCATTCTCTCCCTCACATACAAGTCGACCAGTACCTAGATCAAGTTCAATGCCTGCATGACTGAAATTGCTCTCTGTATGAAGATCAACTGTTTTAAGCTGAACACCGACAAGAGTGAAATTGTGATCTTCGGGACAAACGCATCCCCATGGGACTCCACCTGGTTCCCAACAGATCTGTGACAGAAACCGACAGCAAACGCAATATGACCACCCAAGTTAATGTCGTCTTTGCCTCATCCTCCCATTCCCTAAAGATGCCAAACATTTCTAAATGGCTGTCAAACAAAACCCAGAAAACTGTTATGCATGCCCTGGTCACAAGCAAGCAGGTCCATGGGCAAACCCTCTATGCCAGGATCCTCAAACTCTCCAGAAACCTTCAGACTATTCAGAACTTTGTGGCCAGAATCACTCTCAACCTCCCATACCACTCTCACATTACACTACACCTGAAGGAGCTCCACTTGCTCCCAATTCACAAACAAGCACAATTCAAACTCCTCGCCCACACTTTCCAGGCATTACATAACACTTGCCTAGCCTATCTCAACAATCTCATCTGCTTTCACAAACCTTCAAGACACCTCCACTCGTCTGGACTTGTACTTTCACAAATCCCACTCACGGAGAAAACCAGATCTGGTGGTCAAGCCTTTTATTACATCACTCCTAAAGCATGGAAGGTCCTGCTACTACACATAAGAGCTTTCCTACTTCTTGAATTCTGTAAGAAGCTGAAGACCTGGCTTATTACGTAGTCCCACTATGCCCAAGGTGTGCTTAGACCCACACCTGCTCAGGTGAAAATGCACTCTACAAATCTACATGATATAACAAGGACATATCTGATACTGCTCAAGATCACTTAAGGTGGGGTTGGGTATGGATTCAGCTTGGATAGTATATCTAATAACAACAGTTTTATTTTGAAAAAAAGGTGGTTACCTTTTCACATTTAGCAATCATAGGGTTTGTTGTCATTTGTAAGCTCTGTGGATTTTTTAAACTCTTCAATGATGCTAATCAACATTTGGAACAGAATAGAGGCATTACAGACACACTGAGAAAATAATACTTTTTGGGGGATAACTTAATTTGATATTTGTATTCTTTATCCTTTGTAGTGCAGATGAATTTAAGTTTTTGAGAGTATGAGCTTAACAACCATTTTTTGTTCCAGCTGGTGAATTAAAAGTTTACTGTTAGCAAGTTTTGGAGTAAAGCAAGAGTGTTTTTTTTTTATTTAATATTTTTAACTTTAGTTTTAGGAGATAGAGGTAAATAGAAAAAGATGAATTCCTCTAAAATCTTAGGCGGGTAAGGCGTAAGGCTCTAGGATATTGAATCATTAAAGCTATCTATTATCAGATGGACTGTATGCTCAAGAGGAACTTAGACCACAATCTTTCTATCATTTGTAATTTCGGAGCTGGTTTAGGTCTCCTGCCAAGATTAGATTTTATTTACACATAGATTGCCAATTTTATCTATCATTAAAGAGAGTGCGGTGGAAGTAGCTTGGGAGGGCAAATAAATCAGTAGAAAATATATTTATACCTTGTTAGTTTGACACTTTTGCAGTAGATTTTCAAAGGAGAGGATTCTTGCGTGAGATGCAAAGTTATTGCAAAGAAATGTATGCTACCCAACCCCCCATCTCAGAATCACGGTCAATTCACATTATTTTAAAATTGCTAGGGGCTAACTCATAAATAAATGGATTAGTAGGGGCAGTCATCCTAATTTCGGTCAAAAGAAGTATATATAAATTGTTGTGGTTGAGTAAGGTATATATTGGGTTTCTTTGGACAGTGGGGAATTGCACATTGCAGAGTGTGACTCGAACAGGATTGTCTTTCATTGGCAGTCGATTATACATTCTTTAAGTTGGGATATAAAGTAGTGGAGGGACCTATTACATCTGAATGAACAGTGATGAGGAGTTCAAAGGAGGGATGGTAAGATTTTCTGGCCTGAGGATTTGAATCGCTGCATGTGATAGTTTATGAGTGGTTAGCAGTTTGTGAGTTAACTTTAATGAAGAACCTTACCTGCCTCAGGTGATGAATCACCTGGCTGAAAATGGGCAGACTATTTGGCCCTGAGGATGGACGGATGCAGATGGACTTGCCTTTGGCACGCCCAGTAGGCACATCCACCTAGCAACCTCATTTATATTAAATCATATCTTCCTATTCCAAGGCATCAATTGATCTTTGCAAGAAAAAAGCAAAAGGGAAAAATAACAATTATCTTCACGCAGGGAGCCAGCAATCAGACAGATTGTATGGAAGGTGTGTCCCACCGGTAATAGGTTGAAAATGTGAGGGATGCTTAGGTAAAAGGAGAAACTGCAGTCTGAGTGAACCATTGTATTCTTAGTATCGGCATGGTTAAAATTTGCCTGAATCCTTTTAACCTTAGGAAAAAAATAGGAAGCTAGGTCCTTGCAGAGTTAGTCCTGTTGAAAGATGGTTTGTATTGCCACTATACCTAACAATGCAATATCCAAAGTGCAAATTATTTGTAATTTCCATTGTACCTGTTTTAACTAGGAACAAGTAAATAAGCAATGTGTGCTCAATATGCTTTATATTATCACTGTATAGAAAATTCTGTATCTATAGATTGTATAGGCAGTTGTAATTAGATGATGTCTCTTAATATTTTTTTGTTTCCTTAGACGTAATTTGTATTTTTACACCGCAATCTTTGTGGTAATAATAAATTGGATACTTCTTGTGGTCCTTCAACAAGTAGGCCTGGAGCGTTTTATGACCAACAATGCACAGTGCATATGGGATTGCTTTGTTAAATTGTGGATTTGGTGTAAGGGTTCAGAAGCTTGCACTTCAGCAGAAGATTTTGTTAATTCATAGGATAAACTGTTAAAGTGCACCCAGAGTAATCTCTTCCATACCCTCACCACCCCGTTCCCTCTTTAGACATATATGGCCAGACAGGTTTCAATTTACCACTTGTACTAAAGACAGACTTAAGAAGGGCTTATGATTAATATTTATTTGTAACTTATTTTACATTATCCTTCTTTCTGAAAATGCCCCTTTTGCTATTTTTGCGAGCAAAAGTATTTTGTGATAGCAGGCGTCGTTCCCATGTTAGATTAAAAGATGGAAATATCAATTTGTGGGTTATTTGGTTCTACTGTGTGACACCTTTGTTGGAGATGACTTTAGCAAAAATTGGAAGTATATGGTGAAAACTTCAGGGAGAGTTGCATAGGTGTAGCTAGTACTCCTTTATCCCAAATATACAAGTTTATGATGACTGTCAAAAAGGGTCTTAAAATGTAACTTACAGACCCTGAGAATACATGTATTTTCAACACACCCTTCTCATCGCTAATCAGGTAGACAGTCATGTTTATGCCTCAATATCGCAAAAAAGTGACATATATAAATCAGTACCTTCAGTTATTTTAGAAGCATCTAGCAACATATCCACCCTGAAAAAGAAAATTATAGGTGAGGTACAGCCGTAGCACAGTGCCAGAAAAAAAGAGGAAAGGGCAGAGGAAGATACAAAGTAGGCAAAGAAAATGCAGACCTTAATAAAAGGACAATTGTTTTTAGAAGAGCAGGGGAAAAAGACTTTCACTTAATTCATCACAGAGTAATTCTTGTCTAAAGTTAATGCTTATATCATGTGAACATTTTATTCCAGAGATCAGTTACGTTCCATGATGTTGCTGCATATTTCACCGAAGAAAACTGGAACACTCTACACCGATGGCAGAAGGAACTTTACAGAAATGTGGTGAAGGAAATACACCAAGCCTTGATTTCTCTGGGTAAGTTTAACTGATTTTCATTATCAGGAAAGTTCAGTTTTTAACCTGTTAGTTTGGTTTAGCTGCACTGTTCAACATTTGGATTGGAATATGACTTAAATTACAACCACAACAGCACATGAGTCGTAGTTTGGTTTATTTCCATATTTATTCAGTTTAGGTCAATTATAGGGGATAATCCTAGATAGATTCACCCACCCTCCTCCTGCTAAAATATTAAAGTGGATATATCAACACGTAAGGTGAGCAACATGTATAAAATGTTTTATTTTTAGAGGGGGATCCATTACTGCGTCATAATTTTCCATTCTATTGGACAATTTGTACATTTTCCCTGTTTCTTGGCACTATTTGTATTAGCTCAAATTCTTAACTTCATGTGCAGCATAACGCAAATCTTTAATAACACAAACCTTTTCAGTTTGTTCCATAATATGATACTCATTCTGTTAAAACACGAAAACATGGTATTGAGGTGTCGTTCAACATTTTCATAATTTAAGGGGGGATTTTATTTTTGGTGTTCACTATGAGCATATTTTACAATAAAAAAGTATTTAAAGATGCAGGTCTGAAATCAAGAATTCCTATACTTAAGAGCTTCCCGAGAAGCCTTACATTGAATGGTGCCATCCCCCAAATCAACACCTAGATTTGTAGATAATAGGCAGTTTCAAAATTCCCCCAACCTGAAGGAAATTAATTTCAACATTATCAGCATGTTCTTCTAGAGGGCTAAAATCCACACAGGGCATTCACGTCTGGTACTGAAGTAGTAGATTAAGACACATTAGAAAAAGGAAGCATTCACTAACTCACTTGTCTCATCCACCCACACTTGCACAGGGAGTGCCATAGTATACAAGCATTAGCTGCAAGAAGTGTGCCACAACTCCACTCTTTAAGTAGTAGAATAAGACACATTAGAAAAAGGAAGCATTCACTAACTCACTTGTGTCATCCACCCACACATGCACAGTGAGTGCCATAGTATACAAGCATTAGCTTCAAGAAGTGTGCCACAACTCCACTCCTTAAGCCTGGCCTAGAGACAGCTTCAGCTTTTCTTCAACCTCTTGTAATAAAAAAAAAAAAACATAAACACAAAATACACGTGGGCTTTGGATCAGCTCTCTGCATCCATTGGTCAGTTGTTCTTGATATTTGTCTTCCACCCATCACAGCATATAGTATGCGCCAATAGGTCAGCATACTTCAGCCATTGGCTCTATTGCACTGTGACTAATGGCATTTTTTCTTGATTACATGTGCACACAGGCTTAAAAAGATGTGTACTACAGTGCCAGCGCTAGAGGGCCAATATATTACCTTGCAAGTGCTTTTTTCTTTCCATTCTTTGTCCTCTTTCTGTTTGTTGTGTTAATCATATTTGTGTGCGTACACTCCGTCTTCGGGTTGCAGTAATTGACCCATTAAAAATCAAAATGTCCTATAATGTGCATTTCAAACATTACTTTTTTATTTTAAATGTTTATTAATAGCATTGGCCCCCTAGTATAGGTAGTGGTGTGTTTTTTGTTTTGTTTTCTTCTTTTTAGTTTTTGTACATATGCTTGCAATACAAAAATAACCATCACACCAGCTTGTCAAGGTCAGTCTTTTTGGCTTTGACTGTGCTTTTTTTTTTTTTTTTTTTCAGGATGGCATGAGCTTGCCCAGATATGTATTTTAAACATGTGCTTCAAATAACTAGCTGCCTAGCCATAGGTGAGCTATTGTTAACACTTTCAAATCAATCCTAGCCTGAAACTGAAGAAGAATAGAAAGGTATTGACCAACGGTGATGGTCAGTTCTGTAAACCGTGATATTCAGTTTTTTAAAATTCTCACTCTGGCAGTGTAAATGCCTAGCCCGCTATCACCTCAATACGTAAACCCAAAATACACTTTCTCACCATGTGTGAAAGCCATACCCACTACTGCTGTAATTCACAACATTGAGTTAAGATACAAGCAAAGAAGATAAGTTAAGTCGCCTGAGCCTACCGTGTGTCAATAACGTCTGGTAAATATGAGAACCTGCCTTGGCGTAGGAACTGACGTAGCGTGAGGTCTGCCTGAGAAGGCCTTAAGTCATGACTGTTCAAGAAGATAAAGTAATAGCCTGCTCTCATACTTTCCCACTATAAATTGTTGCACATTAAGTGGACAACTCCAAAGCTTGAGTGATTTAATAGTATATATGGACCAAATTTACATTATTAAATAATGGCTTTGATATTAAACTCCTACTTCTTCAGTATGTTCAAATTATCTTTCGAGTTATGTTTGCGCTTGGTAATTTGTAACTATTTATGTACTAAAAACGCACACTTTTTTGTTAAATTACAGTATAATGTGTATGCTTCTGTTTCAATAAATCGTCTTTCTTACAGATTCTTGCATTTCCTTATTGGAACCTGAAATTGTATAAATTCTGACGTATGCCTATTTTCATAGAAGAAATACTCATCACACAATTAACTGGCATGTATGCAGCATAAAAGGTCTGTCAGGTTCCAGCACCATCATTAGCCCTGGATGTAAAAACACAGAGACTACATAATAATACATATGGAATGTATTATATTGTGAGCAGTATTTTCAGGTCCAAGCAAATGTGGAAGATGTCTTCAGACAGGTGCTCTAACATCTTTTGTGGGCCATGCCTGGTTCTTTTACATTTACAACTAAATTTACAACAAACCATAGAGTCTCATGAGATTTGTTGCTAGCTTGAACTGGCTTCAAAGTATGGCTTTGTGCTGTGCCATGAAGATGTTGTACTCTAAATGTACATGAACATTCTTTTACCATGTGTCCTTCCAGACTGTACCACTGCCATGAGTCTTTTTGTTAAGCATCATAGTGTAAATGACTGGCTGTCTTGTAGGTGCCATTTTGATGATTAGCCTCTCGTCCTTGCAAACAGGAGGAAACACATCTGAGGCTTCAGAAGTGTGACCACTAGTTACACATCCTCAAAGTCATTCCGCAACAACCAGTTCCCTGTTTGCAGGATGTCCCTGAGAAAATCACTGACTTCCATCATAGGGTCTCTGTTTACCACACAATTGTTGAACTCTTAGTTTTATAACCAGCCTTACTTCTCATCTTTTTTTCTGGTCCAGGAAGGGGTTGCAGAGGAGACTCCTTGAATGCTCACATAGATGCATTGTAGTATTTTAGCAATTGAGATCTTTCAGATATTTTCTTTGCTACCTCTGTGAAAAGTGAATTGGGTTTGGTTGGCGACTCAACTGGGAATTTGTAGGATGCAAACCTTCAGTCTCAAACAGTCTGTAGGACCCATGCATCAGACAGACTTTCCCAGTTGCCTAGAACCTCCCTTATTCTTGCCGAGAAACATTGAGGGCAATAAAGGGTGTGGGGCTCTTGAAGTGGCATGTGCGCGCCTGAAACTGCCTCCAAATTACCATTCTGTATGTATAGATGTGGGATTTCTACAGTACAAACCTAGCCAAAAGTCAGCAAAGTGAGTTACAGGGTCAAAACTCTTTCCTAAATTGGAGCAGCATTAGGGTAGTTCTGATGACCCTAGGGATGTTGCTCCAGGACCTGTGTCCATATATGGCAAATGCTTGCTTTCTTGCCTCTCACATACACTTCTTAGTCTGCAGTCTGATGGTGTCCTGGCTGCTGGTGTGCCAAAAAACAGCAGAGATAGTTCACTTAACTACAAGATAAATGGTGGTGCTGGTCTTTATGTCTGTTAAAATGATGCAGTTAGTTTTGAAAATGATGTGGGTCAGAAAGGTTGTTCCATCAGCAAAAATTGTGATCATGTTTCTTCAGGCCCTGTATGAGACGTGCTGCAGTGTGTAGGATGTCCTTCAGGGCTGCCAGTGTGGAGTCTGGTCAGCCATGGAGTATGGCGTTACCACATCAAGATGCAAGAGTACAAGACTTGAACGAAAAGTTTGAATTTGCTTTCTGGAAGAAACAGTTTCACTTTCTTTAAAAGAGACAGCTGGTACCAGGCGGTCTTTGTTTTTTTGCCAATGTGAGCCATTCAGTGAAAGTTGTAATTGGAAGCTATAGAGGTTCATGCCATTGAGCCAGGTTTGTATTGTTTCCTGTTTGTTTTTCCTTGCAAATACCATGAATCCTGGTTAGGTTGTACTTCAGGTAGGCACTGAGCATCTAGGTCTGGATGATGTGCAGATAGTATTTGAGGCTTTGTATGTCTGACAGGGAGGATATTTTCGGGTACAGTTTTGTAGCATTAGCATATTGGTGAATCTTGGTGCTGTTATCTTTTAGAAGAGCACCAAGCGGCTCAGTGTAGAGATTGAATATGACAGTGGGCCGCATGGATCCCTGGGTGACCCCAAAGGTGATAGGGATCTTTTGAGACCTGGAGGTGCCCATGTGAACAAACTGTTGTTGGTTGTAATAGTAGGAAGGGAACCAGTGAAGGATATTGTCAGTAAATCTCATTCTCGATTATGGGGTGCTTATGAGGGTGGAATGGTCTACTGTTGAATGCAGCTGAAAGGTCCAGCAATATCAGATAGCAGAGGTTAGCTATGTTGCCCAGATCCCATTCACTTCCTTTGAGTGCTTCTCCTTTGTGCTCTGCATGGAGAGGTGGGACCAGTGTTCTGGAGAGCAATATGTAAACCTAAGCAACCTGATTTTGATTCCTCCTCTCATCCCTGATCACGCAAATAAACCTCAAGAAATAACAAGAAATATCTATGACACTGAAATACATGTTACACAACTGCAGGCTGGCAGGCAAACATGCTACTGACATAGCAGAAACAATCATGTATCATGAGCTGGACATATTATATATAGATTCATTCCCTATAGATAAGCTGTCCACAGAAGAATACATGGCGGTAGAAATCCTCATAGCAGGCCACAGAGAAAGTTCATTTAATCTACTACCCTCCACAGGACAGCCAGTTGTTCATTGAAAAATTGAAGGAAACAATCAAGGTATACTCCCCACTACACCCGAACGCCATGTTCTTAGGGAATTTCAATCTCCACTGGAATGACGAGGAAGGCGCTTGTAAATCCCCACTCAAAAAAAAACTTCAGTAACATTCAAAACCTTGTCCTGGTGTGTACAAAACAACACATGACACCGATGCCACACTTTACCTAATCATTTAGAAGATTTGAGCCTTAATCATAAACTCCATCAACCCAACTGACTTGTCAGACCATCACCAAATCTTATTCCACATCACTACACAAACTCAGTAAGCAAGAGGTCAAAGGAATAAACAGAGACACAGGTCACCAGACAACCAACTTTCTCCCCCTGGTGAGCTGCAGATCATACACAACCAAACTAACCACTTAAACCATATTATGTTATGTCTGATATAACAGAGGTAGTAGCCCTGCTGCACTTTAAGAGGCAAAAACACAAAAGAGCCCACCCTGGTTCAACCAGAACTTAAACAAAGGGAGAAGAAGACTCAGAGTGACTTTGGAGACATTAATCCTCCATCACTTACCTAAAACAGCAACAGGTAAATAGAAACACATTTAAAAAGAGCTTATGGAATGCTAAACCATCCTTCAACAGAACCCAACTAGACACAGCCAAATACCAAACAGGCAAACTCGTTGAAACTGTCAAACAATAGATCGGCCCAAGCAACCCCACATCATCACAAACACCTCTAGAAAGAACTATAAACCCTTCATATACATTTTTGAAGAGAAAATAGGAAAAAAAATGAAAGATCAGTTTCTCCAAACAGCCATGGACAACCTTCCAACATGGCAACCACAATCACTAGAAATACTTTGGTTTCATTACTTACCACCAAACTGAAAAGAAACATTGGTAAAGATAATAGGTCTCATCTCATCTATGAAAGGTCTTTTGGCTTTGCCAATATGTTTTAGCCATGTTGTACACTATTGTTGCTGCAGTTCAGCATAGCTAAATTTTACTGGGGTAAAGGAGAGTGGCGTGGAGTGGAGTGCTGTAAAGTGGAGTAGATTAGAGTGTTATGAAGTGTCGTTGAGTAGTGTTGTGGAGGGAGTAGAATGCCATTGAGTGTAAGGGCGTAGAGTGGAGTAGCGTAGAGTGAAGCTGAATGTCAGAGTGGAGTAAAGTGTCAGAGTGGAATAGCACAGAGTTGTGAAGTGGTGTATAACAGTGGAGTAGCGTAAAGTGAAGTAGAATGTCAGAAGGAAGTAAAGTGTCATCGAGTGGAATAGCACAGAGTTGTGAAGTGGTGTATAACAGTGGAGTGGCGTAGAGGGTGATGTGTAGATTGGAGCAGGTGTTGTAGAGTAGGGTGGCGTAGAGCAGGGTAGATTGTCATAGAGTGGAGGTATGTAGGAGAGGCGTGTGGCATAGAATGAAGTAAAGTGTTATTGAGTTGAGTGTCAAAGTGGAGACGCATGGAGTGGATGGTCGAGTGGAGAAGAGTGAAGTAGCATGTGGTATAATAGTGCGGAATAAAGTGGCATAGAGAGGTTTGCGTAGAGCATCATAGAGTGGGATAGTGTCGTAGATTCACTTAGAGTGGAGTATAGTGTTGTAGAGTGAAGTAGAGATAAAAGGAGTAGAGTGTCTGAGTGTAGTGTTGTAGAGCGAACAAGAATGAAGTGGTGTAAAGTATAGTGGTGCAGAGTAGAGTGCATTGTTTTTGAGTAAAGAGGTGTAGACTGAATCGATGTAGAGTGCAGAGGTGTAGAGTGGTGTTGAGTAGATTGCACTGGCTTAGAGTTCAATGACATTGAGTGGCGTGGATTGCGGTGCCATAGAGTGGCGTACAGTGGAGTAGAGTTTAAAGAAGTAGAGTGTCTGTAGTGTTGTACAGTGGAGTATAGTGAGCTAGAATGAAGTGGTGTAAAGTACAGTGGTGTAGAGTAGATTGCCATAGGTTCACTGGCGTAGAGTGCGTTGGTTTTGAGTAAAGTGGTGTAGACTGCATTGACGTGGAGTGCAGTGGTGTAGAGTAGAGTGATGCAGAGCAGATTGCAGTGGCTTAGAGTTTAATGGAGTAGCGTGAAGTGGAGTAGAGTGCCGTAGATTGCAGTAGCATAAAGTACAGTGGCTTTGAGTAGATTGTTTCAGAGAAGAGTGACGTGGAGTATAGTGGAGTGGTGCAGGGTAGAGTCCAGTGGTGCATCGTAGAGTGCAGGGGTGTAGAGTAGCATAGAGTACACTGGCGTTGAGTAGAGTGGTGTAGAGTGCAACAGCATGGAGTGCAGCAGTGCAGAATAGATTATAGTGGATTATAGTGAAGTGTTGTAGAGTGTAGTAGCATAGAGTGCATTGGCGTTGGGTGGTGCAGAGTAGAGCCCATTGGCGTAGAGTGCAGTGGTTTACAGTGTAGTGATGCAGAGTAGTGTGGTGTTGAGTTCAATGGTGGAAAGGTGTAGTCTTGCAGAGTAATGCGTCATAGAGTCCAATGTTGTAGAGTACAGTGTCATAGAGCGCATTGGCAAAGAGTACAGTGGTGGAGAGGGGAGTGGTGCAGAGTAGAGTGGCAAAGTGCAGTGATATAGAACACAATAGTAGAGTAGTGTAGCATGCAGTGGTGTAGAGGTCAAAGAAGCACATTGTTGTAGGGTATAGTGGTGTAAAGTGCAGTGGTGCAGAGTAGTTGGCACAGAGTGCAGTGATGTAGGATGGCATAGAATGCAGTGTTGTAGAGTAAAGTGGTGCAGAGAAGATTGC